>NW_011889675.1:555083-610197 GCF_000151845.1 Pteropus vampyrus
ATATACAGTAGTCCATTTTCTTCTGTGCGTGTCTTATTTCCATCCTCCTTTGCGAATCTGGATCTTTAAATCCTCCCCCTTTCATTCATTGTTGTCTCAATTTGACCCTATGTATGCCGAACGTTCATTACTATCTTGCTATAACAATTCTCTTATTATTATTTAAGCTTATAATACCCTGTTCTTAGTAAGGGGTGCACGCTTCTGTTTCTATTTGCCTAATAGTCTCTTTACTCCTAATTATGTATTTTTTTTGGTCATTTTTTAGGTAAGCTGACCCCTTTCAGTATTTCCTGTAATGCAAGCCTCGTAGTGAAGAATTCCTTCAATGTTTGTATGTCTGGAAAGGTCTTAATTTCTCCTTTATATCTAAAGGAGAGCTTAGCTGGATACATTATTCTTGGCTGATAGTTCATTTCACTTAATAGTTTAATATTTTATTCCATTCCTTTCTGGTTTGTAAAGTTTGTGCTGATAAGTCCGAGGATAATTTAAAGGGTTTACCTTTATAAGTTACCGTTTTCTTCTCCCTGGCTGACTGGAAAATTCTATCTTTGTTGTTGATTTTTGATAATTTTAATATAATGTGTCTTGGTGAAGGCCTTTTTAGGTTGAGATAATTGGGTGTTCTGTTGACTTCTTGAATTCCAAGCTACAACTCATTCCTTAGATTTGGGAAATTCTCGTTCACTATTTGTCTGAAAATGCTTTCTAGTCCCTGCTCCTTTTCCTCACCTTCGATAATGCCCATTATTCTTATGTTTCCTCTCCTGATGGTATCAGCTAGTTCTTGAATTTCTCTTTCATTATTTTTCATTCTTTGGTTTCTCTCTTCTTCCTTCTGATTTATTTCTAGATTTCTGTCTTCAATATCACTGATCCTTTCCCCCAAGCTTGCTATTTCATTTTTCAATTCTTGCAGTGTGTGTGTGTGTGTTTTTATCTCCAGAAGATCTATTCTGTTCTTTTTGAGGGTTTCATCTCTTTTTCTCTGCTCATCTAGTTGTTTTTTCAATTCCTGAAATCGCTGATATGACTCGTTTCGGATCTCACTGAGTTTTTTCAGAAGTATCATCCTGAATTCTCTGTCATTTAAGTTGCATATTTCTATGTCTGTAAGCTTATTTTCTGGAGATTTTTCTCTTTCTTTCTGAGATGCCTTGTCACCTTGGTTGTTCATGGTGTTTAATGGACTATTTCTCCACCTAAGCATTAATGGAAATGTATTCTGCTGTTGTTCTAGAAAGATTTATTATATAAAGGTCTCTCTTTATCCTGTTGCAAAGAAGGCACTTTTGTTTTGGTTTCCAGTAGGTGGCATCTAAGCCTCTTGGAAATCTACTTTATATAAAGCCTTAAAAATGCCTTTTTATTTTCTAATATTTAATCACACTCGCTACCCTCAGTTTCAGTTCCTGTCAGTGTTATCAATAGTTTCCGTAGCTGTTTGCTCAGATTCCCCTAGGACTCTGCAGTGTATATCTTGGAGGGTGTAGGGGGAGGAGCCCTCTTGGTTGGGGAATGGGGACTGCAGCTCAGTCTCGCATTTGCAACTGCGGCCAGAAAAAATCAACTGTTGCTTGTCTGCCTTCCTGCTTCTCTGCTTTCTGCCCTGATGACTGGGCCCTGCCACCAGCCTCAGGGAGCTCACAGATTTCCCAGTCAGGGCTGTGCAGGGAACTCGCCCCTCCATT
Source organism: Pteropus vampyrus (assembly GCF_000151845.1). Taxonomy (NCBI): domain Eukaryota; kingdom Metazoa; phylum Chordata; class Mammalia; order Chiroptera; family Pteropodidae; genus Pteropus; species Pteropus vampyrus. The sequence continues at coordinate 556,778 of NW_011889675.1, forward strand.
TTCCCTCTCCCTCTCTCTCCTCCTACAGGTAGCTCCAGTGGCTGTGAGAGGCAGCTTCTTTATTTCTCTCAGTCCACCACCCAATACCCAGGATTCTGACCTATGATAGCTCTTATGTGCAGATCCCATGCTCAGATGTGCTGGTGTGCAGTTTGGGTGTTTTTTTGTTTTTTTGTTTGGTTGGTTGGTTTTGTTTTTTTGTTTTGTTGTTTTGTTGTTGTTGTTGTTGCTTGAGTTTTAGATGTTCAGCTTATTGTTGTTTCAAGAGGAGAGATCTGGGGACATCTCTCACTCTGTCATGTTTCCAAAGATCTTCCAAGACTGTTTTTATAGTTTGGACCATTTAGAGTAGGATCTTCTATTCATACAGCTGAAAGTGTACTTAGAAAGAGATTTCAAAACACATACGGACCAGTCAGTTACTGGTTCTTTAAACTCAGGGAGCTTAGCTAACTGTCATGTGAGCTACAGAGTGCAATTTTATATACCTATCTATCCTCATTTGTGAGCCCTCTACTGGGTTCACATCATTGGTCTCTGATTCCCAGAACTGTGCTTCATCTTCTAATACTTGGTTTTGTCTCCTCTTTGTCTTTTGCAATTTAGCTTCATGTTCAACTTTCAGCTTCCACTGGCCCCCTGAATTCATCTGCTCTCACAGTTTCTTAAGAAACTCCCACATCCCCCTCAACCCCAAGTAATCCCAGACCAGTATTTCTCAGCATCTTCTCTGATAACTAACTGGCTCCTCTTCCTTTATTTCCTGTTTTAAAATACGATACCCACTTCTATGCAGATGCCCAATGTAGAAATTATCCTAGCTTTTTCCTTTTTTTATCCTAATATCTATTCATCAAAGACCTACTTGTTTTAACTCTGTAATGTTTCTTCAATTCTTCTCTCCATTCTCACTGTCATCACCCTAGTTCATATAACCATCATCTCTCCTAACTACTTCCCTTCTGTTGCTCTTGTCTCCAGTCTTATCATTTTCAATGCAGTCTACATTTTGCAGTGAGTGGAAACATTCTGAAATGCTGACCATGTTACTTCTGTGCTCAAAACCCTTGGCCCCTGCCCAACCATTATCAACAGGAGAAAGTCTTTAAGTTAGAATATAAGGCCTCCATAATCTGGCACCCTCTTACTTCTCCAGCTTCATGCCTCATCATTCCCTGACTCAAACTTCATTATCCAGTTACCATGAATGCTTTGTTTTTCCTTGGAACATACCATAACATTATTCATTTCAATTTCTTTGCTCATAGTCTTCTCTGCCTAAAGTGCCCCTTCTCCTTCCATACTATTTTTCTACTTATTTTGGGGCCTCCTGAAGGATTTATTTGATCCTACTCAATCTAGGTTTCCCTCCTTGATGTTCTTTAGTAGCATCCTGTATTTCATTTTGCCCTTAACACATTATATTAGTATAGGCTATTTATATGACCATATCTCCCCACCCCAATCCTCACTAGAGTTTGAACTCTGAGTGCAGAGGTTATCTTTTATTCATTGCTAAATCCACAGCACCTATCTTAAATGAGTTTATTAGTCTCATCATCTGACAACAGAACCTTTGGCCTCCTACCTCCCTAATCTTCATTGCAATGATATTAGACTTTTTCCCTTGAATCCAACATTCTTGATGATTGCTGCCATTCACTTAGAGACAAAAAAATGAGGTGTTAGGTACTTAAGGAATCTAGTAGTGTGGGGCCAAAATTAAGTCATACAGAACAAGTTGGTTGTACTTACCACTCAGTTGGCAGAAAAGAGATTATTGTTTAGCCTGGATTGAAACATCTATCAATCAAATAGCACCTCCTTGATCATTGAACCTGCACTTGGAAATATTTGTATGATTTCCTACTTAATTATTATTCTTTCTAAAAATGGAACTTTTCCAAGGCTCTGAATTAAAAAAAAAATCTAAGGTGGTATGATTTCTCTACTTACTGAGCAATGGAATCATGAGAGACCCTTTGTATCCTCTGTAACTTTTTCAGTGGCTCCACCAACCAAGAACTCACAACCACTAAGCTGCATGGTAGGAGAGTCTCGTTCTTCAATCCTATGCAACTTATAGTAGAAAACCCTCATATCCAAGAGGGTGTTGTGATATGTTCCCAGACATCTTGTAACTTAATCAGTGATAGGACCTTATGAGTCTTGTAACAACTTTGGATTTTACTCTGAGAATTTGGCTTTTGAGAAAACAAGCTATGGGTTCTGACTTACATTTCACAGACTCTCTCTCGCTGTTGTGTTGAGAGTAGACTCTGTGGGAAGATGAACGAAAGTGGAAGCAGAGAGACAAGTTTGGAGAATATTGTAGTAATACAGACATAAAATGATAATAGTTTGGACCAGAACAGTAGCAGTGGAGGTGGTAAGAGTGGTTGCATTTTAGATATGTTTTGAAAGTATTAATAACAGGACTTGTAGATGGATAAATCATAGGTAATGGGGAAAGAAAGAAGTAAGGTTGACAGAATTTTAGCTTAGATAACTGGAAAGATGGAGTTGTTCTTTACTAAGAAAAAATGTGGGAAGGATAAGTTTGAAGGGCAATATCAGGAATTGATTTTCAGTCTGTTATTCAAATAGAGATGTGAGTAAACAATTGGATATGTGAGTCTGGATGGAGTTCAGGGGAGATGTCTGATTATATATATTTGGAAATCATCAGTGTACAGATAATATTTAAAGAGTGGATGAGATTACCAGAGAGTGCCTCATGGTTCAATAGATAAAGAAGAGACTTAAACCAAGGACTGAGTCCTAGGTCACTCTAGGAACTGGGTTAACAAGAAGAATCAGCAAAGGAGATAACAAGAGGCCAGTGAAAAGGAAAAGTGTGGGGTCCTGGAAGTCAAGCAGGAAGGAGTGATCAAATATAACATTTACTATAAGTAAGGATAATAAGGTTGGAACTGAACATTGGATTTATTAATGTGGAGGCCATTGGCAATCTTGAAACGAATAGTTTTTGTGGAACAATGGTGGCAAAAACCTGACTATGGCTAACTCAATAGAGAATGTGAGTATGAACAGTTTTATTTTTCAGGGGCTTTGCTATAAAGTAGAGAGTAAAAATGAGGAGAGGAGATGGTAGAGGAAGCTGTGGAATAAAGAATTTTTTCAGATGGGAGAAACAATAGTATTTTTAAAATACTGTTGGCACAATTAAAATGCTGATGGCAATCATCCAGTAGAAAATAGAAAATGGATGATTCAGGAGAGAGATGGGTGAATCTCTGGGGTTACGTCTTTGAATAAGTGAGGGGGTATGAGATCTAGAGGACAAGTGGAAGTGTTAGCATTAGATAGGAACATGGCAAACAGGCATAGTTCCATGGTATGTAGTTAGAATGATGTTGTAATGCGGATTGTGGGACTTTTTTCTATTTTCCTTTTTCTTTCAGATGAGATTACCAATGAGAAGAGGAAATGTTGAAAGTTTGAAGAGAGTAGAAATGTGAAATACTAATCTATGAGAGTGGAAGAATGAATGGATTAAGAAAATGTAATGTGACTCTTAACCAGCATTAAGGATCTATTTGAAGTGGGTGGTTGTGTTTTTTCCCCTTCATCTACATTCAGCTGTAGAAATGCAGATATGAAAATAGGCAAAAAGATTTAACAAGAGTTGGGGTTTTTGCCAAGTGTGTAAGATGAAACAAGGGATAAGCTAGTTGAGCTTGATGTGAGGGGGTAATTATAATGATTGGTCACCACAATAGACTATTTGGGAAGTGGAACTATGAAGTGATTGTTAGAGTGTGAAGGCTAAAAGGCTGCTCTTGAATTAGTGTACACAACAAACTTGTTAGAACACAATATACTTAGTGTCCGAGACTCATGTTATTAATAAAAGTTGTATCATTGCAGACAAATGAATTAATTCCCACAGTGACTGCTTTGACTATAACAACATTTATTTGAAAATATAAGTCTTGGCATGTGTGTTTTTAAAAATCCAATAACATCACTAAAGTAATGTACTAGTCTCACCTCATTTATTTATAAACTACTTTTCCTCTGTAGGGCTTTAGCTGCTGAACAAAAATCTATCAAATAATACACATTCCTCAAAGGCTATAATTCCTAGAAGAGTGAAGGTTTGAGGAAAAGCAGATGAAGACTAGAGATAATAGAACAGGTAATGAAAAGAAAGGTGGACTAGAAAGGAAGTAGTAGCCCTTGAGGATAAAAATACCATTGGTAAATCAAACTAGTGAAGAAATAATACATTAAAAAGAATTAAGAGGATGAACAAGAATAATAAAGGAGGCGGTACACTGAAAAGTATAAAAGATATGGAAGTATGATAAAAAGAATATATAGATATTAATTAATTCTTCAGTGATGCTTCTGATAGGATGAAGTTGAATTTACTTATAAATGAGGCATTCAAAAAGAATATTTATTCAGTAGTTAGTATGTGCTAAGCATTTTATTATTTTTTTTTACTTATTTTATTTTATATTAGTTTCACGTGTACAGTAAAATGGTTAAACAGTTAGATAATTTATGAAGCAATCCCCCCAATTACTTTTGTACCTATAGCATAAGGAATACAGTCAGTAATACTGTGAAAAAAAGAAAAAGAAAAAATTATTTTAAAAAAGTAGAGCTGCTGTGAACAGCGCTATTATTTTTTAAATATTTTTTTCTCTTGCTTTTTTCCCCACAATATTATTGACTATATTCTTCATGATACACTTTACATCTCCATGGCTATTTTGCAACTACCAATTTGCACTTCTTAATCCCTTTGCTCTTTTCAATCCCCCAACCCCCTTCCCGTCTGGTAACGATAGTCCCTATGAGTTTGTTTCTGTTGTTTGTTCATTTATTTTATTCTTTATAATTCACATATAAGTGAAATTATATGGCATTTTTCTTACTCTTTCTGACTTATTTCACTCAGCACAATACCCTCTTGGTCCAACCAGGTCATTGCGAATGGCTGAGTTTCAATTTTTATGGCTAATATTTCATCGTATATATGAACCAGAACTTCTTTATCCAATTGTCTATTGACGGGTATGTAGGTGGCTTCCATATCTTGACTATTGTAAATAGAACTGACATGAATATAGGAGTGCATAAATATTTATGAATTAGTGTTTTGGTATTTTTAGATAAATACCCAAAAGTGCAATTGCTGGGTCAAAAGTTATATCCATTTTTAATTCTTTAAGGAACCTTAAAACTGTTTCCATAGTGACCGTACCAATTTGCAATCCCACCAACAGTGTACAAAAGTTCCCTTTCCTCCACATCTTCCCCAATACTTGTTATTTGATTTACTGATGATGGCCATTCTGATAAGTGTGAGGTGATATCTCATTGTGGTTTTCATTTGCATTTATCTGATGATTAGTGACCTTGAGCATCTTTTCACATGTCTTTTGGCCATCTGTATTATCTCTTTGGAGAAATATCTGTTCAGATCTTCTGACCATGTTATAATTTGATTGTTTGGCCTTTTGTTGTTGTTGAGTTCTTTAATCTCTTTACAAATTTTAGATATTAACTAATTATCATAGTTAGCAAAGACAAATATATTCTCCCCTTCAGTTCATTGTATTTTTATTTTGGTAATGGTTTCCTTTGCTGTACAAAAACTTTTTAGATTGATGTAGTCCAATTTATTTATTTTTTCTATTGTTTCTATTGCACAAGGAGGTATAACAGGGAAAAAAATATTACTAAGAGCAATGTTAAAGATTTTACTGCCTATATTTTCTTCTAGAAGTTTTATGGTTTCGGGTTTTATATTTAAGGCTTTATTCCATTTTGAGATTACTTTTGTATATGGTGTAAGAAGGTAGTACTGCATGTATCTGTCCAGCTTTCACAATACCATTTCTTGAAGAGAATGTCTTTACATTGTATATTCTAACCTACTTTGTGATATATTAAGTGAGCATAAAGGCATGAATTTATTTCTGGGCTCTCTATTTTGTTCCATTGATCAATGTATCTGTTTTTATGCCAGTACCATGCTGTTTTGATTACTGTAGACTTATAGTATACTTTGATATCAGGTAGTGCGATACCTCCAACTTTGTTCTTCTTTCTCAAGATTGCCGCGGCTATTCGAGGTCTTTTATGGTTACATATAAATTTTAGGATTATTTGTTTTGGCTCTCTGAAAAATGCCATTGGTATTTTGATAGGGCTTGCATTGAATCTAGAGATTGCTTTAGGTAGTATGGCCATTTTAATGATATTGATTCTTCCTACCCATGAGCATAGTATATGCTTCCATTTATTTCTATCTTCTACAATTTCTTTTTTCAATGACATAATTTTCTGAGAACAGGTCTTGTACCACCTTGGGTAATTTGATTCCCAGCTATTGTATTGTTTATGATGCAATTGTAAATTTTCTTAATTTGTGTTTCCAAAAGTTCATCATTGGGGTATAAAAATGCCAGTGACTTCTGAATATTAATTTTGCATCCTGCTACTTTCCTGAATTCATTGATCAGTTCTAACAGTTATTTTGGTGGAATCTTTACGGTTCTCTATATATATATATAGTATCATGTCCTCAGCAAATAACGAGAGTTTTACTTCTTCCTTTCCAATTTGGATACCTTTTATTTCTCTTCTTTGTCTAATTGCTGTGGCTAAGACTTCCAATACAATGATGAAGAAGAATGGTGAAAGTGAGCATCATTGTCTTGTTCCTGATCTTAAGGAAAATGCTTTCATCCATTCCCCTTCGAGTATGATGTTAGCGGTAGGTTTGTCATATATGGCCTTTATTATGTCGAGGTATGTCCCCTTTATTCCCACTTTGCTGAGTTTTTATCATTAATGAATGTTGGATTTTGTCGAAGAGTTTTTCTGCATCTATCGATATAATTATACGGTTTTTATCTTTTGATTTGTTACTGTGTTGTATCATATTAAATGATTTGTGGATATTGTACCAACCTTGCATCCCAAGAGTAAATCCAACTTGATCGTGCTGTATGATATATTTAGTGTATTGCTGAATTCAGTTTTCAAATATTTTGCTTAGGATTTTCGCATCAATGTTCATAAGAGATATTGGCCTATAGATTTCTTCTTTTTTTTTTTTTTTGTAATGTCTTTGTCTGATTTTGGAATCAAGGTAATGGTGGCCTTATAAAAGGAGTTAGAGAGCCTTCCCTCTTCTTGAATTTTTTGGAATAGTTTGAGAAGAATAGGTGTTAATTCATCTTTGAATGTTTGGTAAAATTCACCTATGAAGTCATCAGGGCCAGGACTTTTGTTTCTTGGCGTTTTTTGATTACTAATTCAATTTAGTTCAGTCAGAATTTCTGTTTCTTCTTGATTCAGTCTTGGGAGATCATACGTTCCTAGGAAAGCATTCATTTCTTCCAGATTGTCCAATTTGTTTGCATATAATTTCTCGTAGTATTTTCTTATGATCCTTTGTATTTCTGTAGAGTCTGTAGTTATTTCTCCTCTTTCATTTCAATTTTATTTATTTGAATTCTTTCCCTTTTTTCTTAATGAGTCTGGTTAAGGGTTTGTTAGTTTTGTTTATTCTTTCAAAGAAGGAGCTTTTGATTTTATTAATCTTTTGTATTGTTTCTCTAGACTCTATTTCATTTATTTCTGCTCTGATCTTTATTATTTACTTCTTTCTACTCACTTTGGGCTTGGTTTGCTGTTCTTTTTCTAGTCCTTTTAAGTGTAAGGTTAGTTTGTTTATTTTAGCTTTTTCTTGTTTCTTGAGATAGGCCTGTATTGCTATGAATTTCCTTCTTGGGACTGCTTTCACTGTATCTCATAGATTTTGAGTAGTTTTCTCATTTTAATTTGTCTCTAAGTATCTTTTGACTTTTTCTTTGACCTTATTATTAACTCATTCATTGTTTAGTAGTGTGTTATTTAGCCTTCATGTGTTTTGTGTATTTTCCAGTTTTTTTCTTGTAGTTGATTTCTAGTTTCATACCATTGAGTTCACAGAAGACGGTTGATATGATTTCAATCTTCTTAAATTCATTGTGACTTGTTTTGTGTCCTAACATGTGGTCTATCCTAGAAAATGTTCCATGTGCACTTGAGAACAATGTATATTTTGCTGCTTTGGGATGAAGTGATCTGATCATATCTATTAAATTTATCTGGTCTTGCATGTCTTTTAGGCCCATTGTTTCCTTATTGATTCTTTGCCTGGAAGATCTGTCCATTGGTGTCCATGGGATGTTAAAGTCTCCTACTATGAGTGTATTACTGTTGATCTATCCTTTTATGTCAGTCAATAATTGCTTTATGTATGTAGGTGCTCCTATGTTGGGTACATATACATTTACTAGGTACCCCTTGTCTTCTTGGTTTATTGATCCCTTTATCATTCTGTAATGCCTTTCTTTGTCTCATATTACAGCCTTTGTTTTAAAGTCAGTATTACAAGAAATGCTAAAGGGACTTCGGTAAAAAGACAAGGAGTAAAACAGACAATAGAAAAAACAAATGCGAATAATAAAATGGCAGTAACTATGTACCTATCAGTAATCATTTTAAATGTAAATGAATTAAATGCTCCAATTGAAAGACATAGGGTACATGAATAGATTAAAAAAACAAGACCCATACACATGAGCTCTACAAGAGAACCACTTCAGAGCAAATGATATACACAGGCTGAAAGAAGAGCTGGAAAAAGATATTTCACGCAAAGGGAAATGAAAAACAATTAAGCCAGGGTAGTAATACTTATGTCAGACAAAATAGACTTTAAATATCAGCTGCTGCCTACCTTGTGCCTGCAAACACCGGAGCTCTGTTTAAGAATTATTGAAGCCCTGGGTTGTGAATTTGTGGCCCACCATCGAATGCTTCTCCCAGATAAACAGGGTTTGCATGTGCTGTGTGAACTGAGTGCTATTGATTGCTGTTGAGTTCATGACCCGCGGAAAGCACAGGATGGGACTGGGTTGCCTGGGAGCAGGCTTGCCACTGGTAATTTGTGGGTTAGGTGGGGCATCATCTCAGTGAGGCACGGTGCTGTCAGCCCTACACATCACCAGCTATGGAACTGCAAGCTCCCACCAAAGTCAGATACCACTGTGTGACCTATCGTCTTCTGTGATGGGCCTACGAACCCTCGAGATCTGCTTAAGTGATACTGTATCTTGGGCTGGCAGCAGTGATCTTCTTGTCACTGCATTCCCTGAACTTTACTCACTTCTCTATTTGAGATCTGTTGACCCTATCAGTGTGCCCATCAGTGTGCCCTGGGTACTTACTGTATTGGATGGAGCAGGATTTCAGGGAATCAAGGGCTGTCAGGCCAATTTTCTCCAATTTGTGTGTCTGCACATTTTCATAGTAGTCATAGATGATAGGGAGGCAAGCTACTGTCTGGAGCAGTCACACAGACCCCTGCGATATCCCCAAGAGATATTGTAGCTCATACAAGGAGCAGTGGTCTGTCCGCAGCTGTTTTCCCCAAAATGCACTCACTACTCTAGCCAAGGTCTGTTGCCTGTGCAAAATGCACAACCCCAGAGCCAAACAGGGCAGGGGAGGCTGTCTGTCAATGGGTTGCAGACACTTTGTGGCTTGGGTGAAGCAGGATCTCAGGGAAACGAGGGCTATCAGGCCAATACAGCCTCAATTTCGCTTCAACTTCTGTGCTTGCATGTTTCTGCTGTAGTCATAGATCACAGTGAGACCAGCTGCTATCTGGGGCCATCTTACAGACCCCTGTGATCCCCTCACACAATATTGCAGCTCTTGCTGGAAGCAGAGGTCTACCTGCAACTGATTATTCAGCAAAGCCTGCAGTATGATAGCCAAAGTTTGTGGCCCCTGGGGATTGCAAGGAGGAGGAGCTGTGCTGTGGTGATTGACAGTCAATGGACCACCTGGGGCAATTTCTAGGTTGGGTGGTGTGGGTTCTCAGGGAGATAATGGCCTTCAGGTTAATACAGCCTCAGTCTTGTTTCAATTTCGGTAACCATTCGTGCGTTACCATGAAAATCCCAGATCACAGGAGACCAGGTGCTGTCTGGGACTGGCCCATAGATTTCTGAGATCTGCCCAAGTTCGTGTTGGCAGCAGTGATCTGCCTAAAACTGCCCCTGAAAGGCACGCACACAGTGCTGGCTGCCTGCTGTCAATGTTTCTCCCTGAAAAGATGAAGGATGTGGTATCCACCATGCAACAAAAGCCCCAGGCAATCTGCAGGTTGGGTGGGGCAGTCCATTCTCCTCAAGGAGTGCAGCTTCCTAGTTGGTCCTGTGGGAGGGATCTGCACCAATAAGCTGGCCTATAGGGAGCCCCGAGGAAGGCACAATAGCAGCTGCCTGTCCAGCCCTCCTTCTGGTGCTAGGTAATGCAATCTTTTCCCATATGAATCTTGCATGAGCCTCTGACCTAACATTGTAGCCCCAGGTGAGTATTCATAGGTGAGAGAGCCTGTGCATGGACCCTTTAAAGGGGCATCTAGGATTTCAGTCTCCTTCTGTCTCACTCAGCCAGAATCCCCTCTAATTATACAGAGTTTTGGGAAACTCCTCTTCCCTAGCTGGAGAGCACCCGATTGAGTTAGGAGCCTCTGCATTCTTGCTCTCCCTCCTGGTAATCCTCTACCACCTGCGAGTGCGTGTCCAGACTGATTCACAACTTTGCCCACCCTACTGGCTTCGATGAGGCTCTTTCTTTATATTATCAGACATACATGTTCTGATCAGCTAGAATTCAGGTGATTCTCCACATTGATTATTTTAAAATTTGGTTATAATTTCAATGTGGGCCTGAAAGGAGGCAAACCCTGCTTTTACCTAGTCTGCCATCTTCCTCCTTAACATTAATCTTAAAACTTTTATAATCAAAGTCAGTGCTCTAAAATGCAGTGCTTGAGGATTCTGAGACACATGGCAGAGTGAAAGACATCCTCAGATCTCTCCCCTTGAAACAACAACAAGCCGAACATCTAAAATGCAACACGAAATTGCCCAAACTGCACACCAGCATGTCCGAGCATGGGATCTGTGCAAAAGAGCTACCACAAGTCAGAACCCCAGGTACTGGGAGGTGGACTGAGAGAAATAAAGAAGTTGACTCTTGCAGCCTCAAGAGCTCCCTACAGGAGGAGGGGGAAGGGAGAACATGTGGCACCGTCCCTAAACAGCCCTGCCTGAAAGTGCTGCGAGTTCCACGCAGTCAGGGGCAGGACTCAGTCATCAGAGCAGAAAGCAGAGAAGTGGAACAGGACTACAGAAAACAACAGTTGATTATTACACGCCCTGGTTGCAAAGCCAAGGCTGAGACACAGCCCCCAACTCTCAATCCAGAAGGACTCTCCCCCCATACCCTCTGAGATCAATCACCGTAGAGCCCCAGGACAATCTGAGCAAACACTGCCAAGACTGTCGCTGACACTGGCAGGGACTGAAACTGAGGGTAGTGAGCGTGATTAAATACCTACGAGAAAAGAAAAAAGGGATTATTTAGGCTTTATATAAAGCAGATTTCCAAGAGGCTTAGTCGCCACCTACTGGAAAACAAAAGAATAGTGCCTTCTTTGCAACAGGCTAAAGAGAGACCTTTATATAATAAATCTCCTTTCTGAAAAACAGCAGAATACATTTCCATCAATGCTTAGGTGGAGAAATAGTCCATTAAACACCGTGAACAAACAAGGTGACAAGGCATCTCAGAAAGAAAGAGAAAAATCTCCAGAAAATAAGCTTACAGACATAGAAATGTGCAACTTAAATGACAGAGAATTCAGGATGGTACTTCTGAAAAAACTCAGTGAGATCCGAAATGAGTCGTATCAACAATTTCAGGAATTGAAAAAAACAACTAGATGAGTAGAGCAGAGAGATTGAAACCCTCAAAAAGAACAGAATAGATCTTCAGGAGATAAAAAAACACACTGCAAGAGTTAAAAAATGAAATAGCAAGCTTGGAAAGTAGAGTCGACCAAATGGAGGAAAGGATCAGTGATATCGAAGACAGAAATCTAGAAATAAATCAGAAGGAAGAAGAGAGAAACCAAAGAATGAAAAATAATGAAAGAGAAATTCAAGAACTAGCTGATACCATCAGGAGAGGAAACATAAGAATAATGGGCATTATCGAAGGTGAGGAAAAGGAGCAAGGACTAGAAAGCATTTTCAGACAAATAGTGAATGAGAATTTTCCAAATTAAAAGAATGAGTTGGAGCCTGGAATTCAAGAAGTCAACAGAACACCCAATTATCTCAACCCAAAAAGTTGTTCAACAAGACACATTGTATTACATTTATCAAAATCAATGACAAAGATAGAATTTTCAGGGCAGCTAGGGATAAAAAAAAAAAAAAAACCAATAACTTATAAAGGAAAACCCATAGGAATATACTCAGACTTCTCAGCACAAACCTTAGAAGCCGGAAGGAAACGGAATCAAATATATAAACTATTAAGTGAAAGGAATTACCAGCCAAGAATAATGTATCCAGCTAAGCTCTCCCTTAGATATAAAGGAGAAATTAAGACCTTTCCAGACATACAAAAATTGAGGGAATTCTCCACTACGAGGCCTGCATTACAGGAAATACTGAAAGAGATCAGCTCACCTAAAATAAAATGGAAAAAAAAGTACATAATTAGAAGAAAAGTGACTATCAGGCAAATAGAAGTAGAGGAGTGTAATCCTTACTAAGAACAGGGCATTATAAGCTTAAATAATAAGAAGAGAATTGTTATCACAAGATAGTAATGACCATTCAGCATACATAGGGACAGATTGAGATAACAATGACCGAAAAGGAGAGGATTTAAAGATCCAAATTCGCGGTGAAGAATGGAAAAAAGACACGTGCAGAAGAAAATAAATGTCATATATATATATGACATTTATTTTCATATAAATGTCATAGTAGTAGTTATATATATATAACTATCCTTGTCGTATTTGTAATGGCAACCACACACCAAAGATTCTGAACTGAAGTATATAACATAAAACAAGAAGAACCAGAGGAAAAATCCACAAAAGCTAACCAAAATAAAGAAAACAGAAAAACAAGGATAAGGAAGCAATGGAAACACCGAACTACCAGAAAGCTAAAGATAAAATGGCTCTATGAAGACCTCATATTTCAAGAATCACCCTAAATGTAAATGGATTGAACTCACCAATAAAACCCCGCAGAGTTGCAGAAATGATCAAAAAACAAAACCACACCATATGCTGCCTCCAGTAGACACATTTCAGCTCCAAAGACAAATATAGACTCAAATTGAAAGGGTGGAAAATGATATTCCAAGCTAATGGCATTCTGAGAAAACTGGGAGTAGTGGTACTAATATCAGATAAAATAGACTTCAAAATAAAAAAAAAATGTAAAGAAAGATACCGAGGGACTTTTCATAATGATAAAGGGAATCATGCACCACAAAGACATAACACTTATTAATATCTATGCTCCCAATAAGGGAGCTTGAAATATGTAAAGAAATTACTAACAAGTCTAAAGGGAGAAACAGAACAAAACACTATCGTAGTAGAGGACCTAAATACCTCACTGTCAGATATGGACAGATAATCCAAACAGAAAATCAATAGGGAAATAACATCCTTAAATGATGCATTCGTCCAACTGGACATAATTGACATATTCAGAGCCTTCCATCCCAAAACAGCTGCTAATACATTCTTCTCCAGTTCACATGGAACATTCTCAAGAAGAAACCACATTCTGGGACACAGAGGTAGCCTTAACAAATGTAAGAGGGTTGAAATCATACCAACCATATTCTCTGATCATAATGCTTTGAAACTAGAGATCAACTGCAAAAAGAAAGCAGGAAGAACCACAAATACATGTAGATTAAACAACATGCTATTAAAGAATAACTGAATCAAAGAGGAAATAAAAAGAGAGATGAAGAGATACATAGAAACAAATGATATTGGTAGTACGACATATCAAACTTTTGGGACATGGCAAAAGCAGTCATAAGAGGAAAGTTCATATCATTACAGGCCTATCTCCAGAAACAAGAATGAGCCCAAATAAATAACCTAATGCTTCATCTTAAAAAACTAGAAAAAGAAGAACAAATGAGGCCTCAAGTAAGGAGAAGGAAAAAATAATCAAAGTTAGAACAGAAATAAATTAAATCGAAAAAAAATAGAAAAAATAAATGCAACAAAGAGCTGGATCTTTGAGAAGGTTAATAAAATTGACAAAGCCCTGACTAGACTCATTAAAGTAAAAAGAGAAAGGACACAAATAAACAAAATCAGGGATAAAAGAGGGGAAATTACGACCGATATAGCAGAAATACAGTGGATCATACAACAATACTATGAAAAAGTATATAACGCCAAATATAATAACCTAGAAGAAATGGACCAGTACTTAGAAAATACAACCTTCCTATCTGAATCAAGAATATCTAGAAAATCTAAATAGACTGATCAGCAGTATGCAAATTGAAACAATCATCAAAAACCTACCAAAAATTAAAAGTCCACAACCAGATGACTTTACCACTTAATTCTACCAAACATTCAAAGAAGATTTAATACCTACTCTCCTCAAACTCTTCCAAAAGATCGAAGAGGAGGCAATATTTCCCAGCTCATTTTATGAGGCCAATATTACTCTGATACCAAAACCTGGTAAAGATAACGTAAAAAGAAAAAAAACTACAGACCAATATCTCTCATGAACACAGTTGCAAAAATCCTAAATAAGATACTAGTGAATCAAATACAGCAACATATTAAAAAGATTATATACCACGACCAAGTGGGCTTCATCACAGGGGCACAGGGATGGTTCAAAGTATGCAAATCAATTCACGTGATACACCACATAAACAAATTTTAAAAAATGAGAATCATATGATTATATCAATAGATACAGAAAAAGTGTTCAACAAGATACAGCATCCATTTATGTTCAAAACACTTCAGTAAATCGGTATAGAAGGAAAGTACCTTAACATAATAAAGGTCATCTATGACAAATCCTCAGCCAACATTATACTTAATGGTGAAAAACTAAAAACCTTCCCTCTAAGATCAGGAACAAGGCAAGGCTGTCCACTATCACAACTGTTATTCGATATAATATTGGAGGTCCAAGCCTATGCAATCACGCAAGAGAAAGATATAAAAGGCATCCGAGTAGGAAACGAAGAATTCGAACTGTCACTATTTGCGAATGACATGATTCTCTATATAGAAAACCCTAAAGACTCTACAAGAACACTACTAGAAACAATAAGCAAATACAGTAAAGTCTCTGGATACAAAATCAACATTCAAAAATCCATAGCGTTCCTATACTCTTAAGAACAAAGTGTCAGAAAAAGAAGTGGAAAAAATAATTCCTTTTGCAATTGCAACAAAAAGAAAAAAATACCTAGGAATAAATCTAACGAAACATGTGAAGGACCTATAAAATGAAAACTACAAGATTCTGTTTAAAAAAAAATTGAAGAAGATACAAAAAATGGTAAGATATTCCATGTTCTTGAACTGGAAGAATCAATACAGTTAAAATGATCATATTACCTAAAGGGATATACAGATTTAATGCAATCCCCATCAAAATTTAAAAGAAATAGAACAAAAAATCATCAGATTTGTATGGAAGCAAAAAAGAACCTGAATTGCCAAAGCCATCCTGAGGAAAAAAAAAGAATGAAGCTGCAGGCATCACTCTTCCTGATTTCAAATTATACTACAAAGCAACAGTAATGATAATGGCATGGTATTGGCAGCAAAACAGACACACGGACTGGTGGAAGAGAATAAAGAGTCCATATGTAAACCCATATTATATGGGTAAATAATTTTCAACAAAGAAGTGAAAAACATACAGTGGAGAAAGGAAAGCCTCTTTAATAAATGATGGTGGGAAAACTGCAAGGCCATCTGCAAAAGAATGAAAATAGAGTGTTGTCTATCACCACACACCAAAATTAACTCAATATGGATTAAAGACCTGAATATAAGACTTGAAACAATAAAATGCATAGAAGAAAACATAGTAACTAAACTCAAAAACCTTGGACTTAAAGAGGATTTTATTAATTTGACCTCAAAAGCAAGGGAAGTAAAAGCAAAAATAATGAATGGGACTACATCAAACGAAAAAACTTCTGCTGAGCAAAAGAAACTGTCAACAAGGTAAAGAGAAAATCATCCAAATGGGAAAAATATATTTGCAAGCAATGTCTCCGATAAGGATCTAATATCCAAAATATACAAAGAACTCACACAACTCAATAACAACAACAACGAAAAAAAAACAAATGATCCAATCAGAAAATGGACAGAGGACCCAAACAGACACTTCTCCCTAGAGGACATACAAATGGCCAACATATATATGAAAAGATGCTCAACATCACTAGCTATTAGGGAAATGTAAATCAAAACCACAATGAGATACCATCTCACACCTGTTAGATTAGCTATAATCAACAGGACAAGTAATAAGAAATGCTCGAGAAGATGTGGAGAAAAAAGAACACTCATACACTGTTGGTGGGACTACAAATTGGTACAGTCACTATGGAAAACAGTATGGAGGTTCCTCAAAAAATCTAAGAATTGATCTATCATATGATCCAGCAATCTTTTTACTGGGTACCCCAAAGACTTGAAAACCCTTATCTAAAAGATATTTGCACACCGATGTTCATAGCAACATTATTCACAGCGGCCAGGATATGGATGCCACTGAAGTGTCCTACGATAGACAATTGGATAAAGAAGCAGTGGTACATTTATACAATGGAATATTACTCAGCCATAAGAAGAGATGAAATACTGCCATTTGCGACAACATGGATGGACCTCAAGATAATCATGCTAAGTGAAATAAGTCTGATAGAAAAATTTGAAAATCACATGATATCACTTATATGTGGGATATAAACCTAAAAGCAAGAAATGAACAGGATGAACAAGCAAATACTCATGGACATGGGTAATGGACTAGTGGTTACCAGAGTGTAGGGGGATGGGGGATGATGGGAGATCTAGATGGGGTGAAGGTAGTCAATTATAGGGGGATGGAGGAGGGTGAAGTGGGTAAAGGGGATCAAATATATGGTAGCTAAATGAAACTGGTCTTTGGGTGATAAACACACAGTAGAATATACAGATGTCAAATTATATTGTACACCTGAAATTTATATAATTGTATTAACTAATATTACCCCAATAAAGTTAATTTAAAAAATAATAAGAAAAATTTAAAAAATAATAAAATAAATAAAATAAAATGCAGTGCTCAAACCATCATGCAAGTGCAAAAACAACCAGCAGAGTTGGAAAATATATTTGTCAACCATATATCTGATAAGAAATTTGCATCTAGACTATTTAAAGAACTATTACAACTCAATTATTAAAAGACCAATCACCCAATTTCAACACAGACAATGGATCTGAATAGAAATTTCTCCAAAGAAGATATATAAATGTGCAACGAGCATGTGGCCAGGTGCTCAACATTGTTAGTTAGTAGGTAAACAAATGTAAATTAAAATCACAATAACACTGATATAGAAGCTCAGTAAATATTGGTTGAAAGGAAATATAAAAAAATTAATTCATTAAAAAAAAGCTATCAAACTGTGAAAAGACATGGAGGAAACTTAAATGCATATTGCTAAGGGAAAGAATCTAGTCTGAAAAGTCTACATACTCTATGTTTCCAATTGTATGTCATTCTGGAAAAGTCAAAACTATAGAAATAGTAAAAGATCCAAGGTTACCAGGTGTTCTGGGGGAGGGGTTGATAAATAGTTAAAGCTCAGGGGAATATTAGGGTTGTGAAATTATCTTCTTTGATACTGTAATTGTGAATACATGATATTATACATTTGCCAAAACCCATAAAACTGTACAACACAAAGAGTGAATCTGTATGTAAACTATGAACTTTAATTATTAATTATATTCAATATTGACTAATTAATTGTAACAAATGTATCACATTAATGCAAGATTTCAATAACAGGAAGTCGTGTATTTGTGGGGTATATATGGAAACTATCTGTACTATCTGCTCAATATTTCTGTTTCACACCCACCAAGATGGCTATAATTTAAAAGACATAATAATAGGTGTTGATGAAGATGTGTAAAAATCAGATCCCTCATATATTATTGGTGGGAATGTAAGGTTGTGCAGCTGTTTGGAAAAGTTCGACAGTTCCTCATAATGTTAAACAGATATAATATGACCCAACAATTCAACTCCTATAGCTATATCTAAGAAAACAGGAAACACATCAACTAAAAAACTTGTTCACAAATACTCATAGCAGCATTATCCATTATAGCCAATGGTGAAATCAACCCAAATATTCATCAGCTGCTGATAAATGTATATCCATACAATGGAATATTATGTGGCCATGAAAAGTAATAAAGTACTAATACTACAACATGATTAGTCTTGAAAATATGCTAAATGAAAGAAACCACTGACAAAAGACCACTTATTATATGATTCTATTTATATGAAATGTCCAGAATAGGTAAATCCATAGAGACAGAAAGTATATTAGTGGTTGTGAGAGTCTGAGGTTAAGGGGAGAATATGGAGTGACTGCTAATCGAATAGGGTTTGTTTTGGGGGTGATAAAAATGTTCTAAAATTAGATAATGGTGATGATCGTACAACTCTATGAATATACTAAAAATCATTGAAATAACACTTTAAAGGCATAAATTTTATTGTATGTAAGTTATATCTCAAAGATAATATAAAAATGCAGTGCTAGCTACCTCTGCTGTAAGTTCAAGTTGTTTCTCAGTACTTCATTGTACAATATCTAGATAACATGTTGATGATAGTTATCTAATTTGAATTTTTTTATTGTTTATTGGGGTAACATTGGTTAATACAATTATATAGTTTTTAGGTGTACATTATCATTGACATCTGTATCATCGACATTCTGTGTTTACCACCCAAAGTCCATTTTCCTTCAGCTACCATATATTTGATCCCCTTTACCCACTTCACCTTCCCCCTAAACCCTATATTTGACCCCCTTTACCTTGTCTACCTTCTCGTCCTCTCCACTCCCTACCCCCTGATAACCCCTAGTCAATAGTCCAAGTCCATGAGTCTCTGTTTGCTTGTCTTGCTCATTTGTTGCTTTTAGGTTTATATCCCACATTTAAGTGATATCGTGTGATTTTCAACTTTTTCTGTCTGGCTTATTTCGCTTAGCATGATTATCTCACAGCATTATTCACAGTGGCCAGGACATGGAAGCAACCTAAGTGTCCTATGATAGATGATTGGCTAAAGAAGCTGTGGTACATATATACAATGGAATATTATCCTGTCTTGAATGTTTTTAAGTGAAACCATGTGAAATATTTGTATTGCTTAATGTTCTGTTGATATCTGGAATTTGATTATTCCATTTCCTCAAGCAAATTTTAGTTCTCTGTGTGTATATATACATATATAATTTATTTTGATGAAAAATAAATAAAAAGCATATATAAATAACTATATATCAACCAGCATGCATTTTCAGTAAATTATGATGTAACCTAGATCTTAATTGGAAAATTTGAGAGATTTCGTTAACAATTTTAAGTGATCAGAGGCTTATGTATTAAATCATTGATACAATAACAATGTACTAAATGGCATTCTATTTGTGGGATATAAATAACAAACAAATAAAACAGAAACAAACTCATAGATACAGGGAATATTTTGAGGGTTGTCAGATGGGAGGGAGGTATAGGGAGTGGGTGAATAGTGTAAGGCAGAGGTCCCCAGCCCCCAAGCCACGGACAAGTATTGGTCTGTGGCCTATTAGAAACCAGGCCACACAGCAGGAGGTGAGCAGCAGGCAAGCCAGTGAAGCTTCATCTGTATTAGTAGCTGCTCCCCAGCACTAGTATCACAGCCTCAGCTCCACCTCAGACCATCAGGCATTAGGTTCTCATAGGAGCATTGGTTGTTGGTCCCAAAAAGGTTGGGAACTGCTGATGTAAGGGATTAAGAACTACAAATTGGTAGTTACAAAATAGACATTAGATATAAAGTATAGCATAAGGAATATATCATATTAACTATATACAGTGTCAAATGGGTACTAGATTTATCGAGGTCATCACTTCATAACTTATATAAATGCCTAAAAACCATGTTGTACACCTGAAACATATAATATTGTATGTCAACTGTAATGAAAAAATTTTACTTATCTAAAAAAAGTACAAATTAGTAGTTACAAAATAGTCACAGGGATGTAAAGTATAGCATAAGTAATACAGTCAATAATATTGTAATAACTATGTATCGTGTCAGGTGGGCAGAAGACTTATTGGGGGGATCACACTGTAAATTATATAAATGTCTAATCACTATGCTATACACCTGAAACTAATATAAAATAACGTTGAATGTTAATTCTAACTAAAAAATAAAAATTAAAAGAAAGAAATAATGTGTTCAGTGATAATCACTGTAGTTTCTTCGTTATATCAAAAAACTAGAAACACTATACACGTTTAATAATAGATTAGTAAAATAAATTGTGATACACCTTTAAAATATATTACTATGTAAAGATAAAAATAGTATTGTGGGTGAATATTTATTGTAATGAAAAGTATATAAAATACCATTAAGTGGAAATTAAAATTGATTAAAATACAGTAACTGCATATATATAACTGTATATACGTAGAAAAAGATCTTATAGGATGTACTCCAAGTTGCTAATTGTGACTCTCTTTGGTGGTGGTGATGTTTGTATTTTTATTTTCTTCTTTTTGTTTATATTTATTTTCTAAAATTATTTATAGAATAAACAATTATTGCTTTTAATTTTTTTTAAAAAGTTATTGTTTTTTTTAGTAATAAGTAGTCTTCTTTTTCTAAAAGGTCAGAAATTATTGTTTTAGTCTGTTTAAGTCTCCAGTATCAACCTTGTCTATCCTGTTAGCTGACTTCCCTGTCCTTGACATCTTTCCTCTCTATCTCTAATTTCTCTCTGGTACTTCTCATTAAAGCAGGCTATACTTTCAAGTCAAATGATTCTACCACACAACTCTTGCCTATTGAATATATCCATCAAAGGAGGTGTGGGGGAGGGACATGACTGTCACAGTGATCTTTTTTCAGCCTAGATTAGTCCTCATTTATATTATAAGTCTGTGATTAAGTTAATCAGAAGATTAGTCTTTATTTTGAGCACACCTTCCAAAACTGTGCAATTTTGACTAGTGACTTGTGGAGGCATTGCAGAAAGTTGCATATGCTGAGAGGTAAGATCAGAAGTGAGGAATAAATGCCTTACCAAGATCTTTGTTTCTGGTTAAGAACAATGTATGGGATCCAACATATGTAGTAGTAGCAGTTGCTCTCTAACCTAGCAAACTTCTGTTCTTATTAGTTTTATGAGTGCTGGTTATGAAATTGTATTGCTGGATATACTTGCCCTTAAACAGTTCTGCTCAAATCTTTGGGTATGGCATGCTGATATGCAACCAATATTTAGATATTTTTCTCCTTCTTTGTATTTAATGGATTCCAGGAGGCCTGATCTCTTGCCAATGTTGTCTTTGTGATTCCATCCAATGACTATGAAGCAGACACAGAGTTAATTTCTCAGAATCAATCTCTCTCTCTCTCTCTCTCACTCTCTCTCTCTCTCTCTCTCTCTCTCTCTCTCTCTCAATCTCTCTCTCACTCCGCCCCCGCCCCCTTCTTCTCTCCCCCAATCTCCTCTCTTAAAAAAAAAAAACTATTATTAACAGTGGGGCTTAGAAATTGAATAGTGTCTAATTTTTCTTTATTAAAATATATTTGTTTTTCTAAAATGATAACTCTACTATTTGAATTAATAGTTGGGATGAAATTCAGTGTTATCAGTAGTTTGTATCTATTCAGCCTTTTTTTAAATATTTTTCCATCTGGACTGCCACCGCGTTCTTCTCCCTATTATTCTCATCTGTCAGAATCTTAGTCACAATGCTAGTTTTTCTTTTTAGCTTAAGCTGTTTTCAGCCAGTTTCCAGATAATCATTTGAAGTAAGCAAGATAATCTTTAATATCTGATCCGAATTGAACTCAAACTTTGTGTACACTTTATTCGAAGGGCTTCATATTCCCAGAAATCCACAAAGTTTAGAGAGTTTTAGCTTAGTAATAATTTTTCAGTGTTTTCTACTCTTTGATCTTTATCCTGTGCCTGTTTGACAAACATGGACATACTATCTTTACTCCTGTGGACATTTCCCCCTGAAATTATATTTCTTTCTCCCTTACAAAAGAATCTAATTCTTTTTGTTGAGTCCAGTGTGTTTAGCAAATGTAGGTGCTAATAATTTATAAAAAGGAAGGCTGATTCTCATGTCAAAGAAAGAAAGATAGTTTATCATATGCCTATGGAAAAATGCCCAGGACATTTCTTCATGTTTATTAGTTTCAAAAGGAGAATAATTTGTCTCCATATGTACTAGTCCTATAGATATAGTGGAATTAGTGCCAGTGTATCTGTACCACATAATTCATGTAGAAGAGTGATGGTATGAGAGGACTCCCCCCACCCACCCAAATAGAGAAAATCTTACATGTGGCACTCTTTCATTCTTCATCTTAGAAGGTAAAATCCTTCTTCTAGAAACAGTGTTCCCTTGATTTCTATGACACCACTTTCTTATAGTGTTCTTTCTTTTATCTTGTCACTCCTCTGGCATCTTGGTTGGCTTTTCCATTTTTAACAAAACTTTAAATGTTGCAGTTACTCAGGGTATGATTTTTTCTCATTAGATGGTTTTAATCATTCCCAGTGTTTCAGTTATGTGCCAGTGATATCATACTAAATTTTTTATTAGTATTTTATATGAGCTTCAGGTGTCCAGCATAGTAGTTAGATATTCATGTAATTTACAAAATGATCTCCCACTTAGTCTAGTAACCATCTGGCGCTATACCTGGCTATTACAATTATTATTGACTATATTCCCTATGGTGTATTTCACAACCCCATAACTGTTTTATAACTACCAATTTGTACTTCTTAATTCCTTCAATTTTTGCATACAGCCTCCCAACTCCCCTCCTATCTGGCAATTGCCAGTTTGTTCTTGGATTTATGAGTCTATTAACGTTTTATTTATTCACATATTTTGTTCCTTAGATTCCACATATAAGTGAAATCATATGGTATTTGTCTTTCTCTGTATGATTTATTTCACTTACCATAATGCTCTCTAAGTTTATCCATGTCATTGAAATGATAAGATTTTATTTTTTTGTGCCTGAGTAATATACCATTGTATATATGTGCCATAAACTCTTTACCAATTGTCTATTGATGGCCACATAGATTGCTTCCATATCTTCGCTATTATAGGTAGTGCTGCAGTGAACATAGGGGTGTATATATCTTCCCAAATTAGTGTTTTTGTTTTCTTTGGATAAATACCCAGAAGTGCAATTGCTGGGTCAAAAGGTAGTTCTATTTTTAATTTTTTTTTGAGAAAACTCCAAACGGCTTTCCATACTGGCTGTACATTTTTGCAATCCCACCAAACAATGTACAAGGGTTCCCTTTTGTCCACATCTTCGCCAATATTTGTTGTGTTTTGATTTGTTGAGGATGGCCAATTTGACAGGTGCGAGGTGATATCTCATTGTGGTTTTAATTTGCATTTCTCTAATGATTAGTGACCTTGAGCATCTTTTCTTGTCTTTGGCCATCTGTATGTCTTCTTTGGAGAGATACCTATTCAGATCTTCTGCTCATTTTTAATTGGATTGTTTGCTTTTCTGAGCTGAGTTCTTTGAGTTCTTTTTAATTTGGGATATTAACCCCTTATAAGATGTATCATAGACAAATATTTTCTCCCATTCAGTAAGTTCTCTTTTTGTTTTGTTAGTGGTTTCCTTTGCTGAGCAAAAACTTTTCGTTTTGATGTAATCCCAAAAAAATATTAATAAGAGCAATGTCAGAGAGCTTACTTTCTATGTTTTCTTTCTAGAAATTTTATGATTTCAGATCTTACAAATAAGTCTTTAATACACTTTGAGTTTATTTTTGTATATGGTGTAAGAACATAGCCGTTTCACTTTTTTGCATGTATCTGTCCAGTTTTTGTTGACTAGGCTGTCTTTACCCCAAGATATATTCTTTACTCATTTGTCATAGATTAAATGACATATATGCATGGGTTAATTTCTGTGCTCTCTATTCTGATCCACTGATCTATATGTCTGCTTTTATGGCAGTATCATGTTGTTTTGATGACTATAGACTTGCAGTAGAGTATAATATGAGGTAGCATGATACCTACAACTTTGTTCTTCTTTCTCAAGATTGCCATGGCTATTCGAGACCTTTTAGGGTTCCATATAAATTTTTTTGTTTATTTGTTCTAGTTCTCTGAAAAAAAAATAGTGCCGTTGGTGTTTTGATAGAGATTGCATCAAATTTATAAATTGCTTTGGGTAGTATAGATATTTTAGCAATGTTAATTTTTCCTATCCATGACTACATTATATGCTTACATTTATTTGTATCTTCTTCACGTTCTTTCTTCAATGAGTTGTAGTTTTCCAAAAACAGATCTTTTACCTCCATGGTTAAATTTATTCCTAGTTATTTTATTGTTTTTCATGCAATTGTAAATGGAATTGTTTTCTTAATTTCTCTTTCTGATAGTTCCTCACTGGAGTATTAAAATGCAACCAACTTCTTAATATTAACTTTGTATTTGCTACTTTACTGAATGCATTATTCAGTTCTAACAGTTTTTTGGTGAAATCTTTAGGGTTCTCTGTATATAGTATCATGTCATCTGCAGATAATGACAGTTTTACTACTTCCTTTCCAATTTGGGTGCCTTTTATTTCTCTTTTTTGTCTCATTGCTGTGGCTAGGACTTCCAATACTATGTTGAATAGAAGTGGTGAGAGTGGACATCCTTGTCTTGTTCCTGATCTTAAGGAAAATGCTTTTAACTTTTCCCAATGGAATATGATGTTAGCTGTGGATTTGTCATATACAGCCTTTATTATATGGAGGTATGTTCCCTCTCTTCTCACTTTGCTGAGTGTTTTTATCATAAATGGATGCCAAATTTTGATGAACACTTATGGCATCTATTGATATGATTATATGATTTTTATCTTTCAATTTGTTAGTGTGGTGTGTCATATTAATTGATTCGCAGATATTGAACTATCCTTGCATCCCAGGAATAAATCCAACTTGATCATGACGTATAATCTTTTCAATGTATTTCTGAATTCGATTTGCTTATATTCTGCTTAGAATTTTTGTATTTATGTTCATCAGGAGTATCAGCCTATAATTTTTTTGTAATGTCTTTTTCTGATTTTGGAATCAGTAATGATGGCCTCATAAAATGGTCTTGGGAGTCTTCCTTCCTCTTGAATTTTTTGAAATACTTTGAGAATAATAAGTGATATTCTTCTTTAAAAGTTTGGTAAAATTCACCTGTGAAGCCTTCTCATTCCACACTTTTGTTTATGAGTTTTTTAATTACTGATTCAATTTTATTAGTAGTAATCAGTCGGTTCAGATTTTCTGTTTCTATTTGACTCAGTCTTGGGAGAGTGTATGTTTCTAGGAATGTATCTATTTCTTCCAGATCATCCAATTTGTTAGCATTTAATTGTTTATAGTATTTTCTTATAATCCTTTATTTCTATAGTGAAGTCAGTTGTCACTTCTATTTCATTTCTGATTTTATTTACTTGGATCCTCTGTGTTTTTTTTTTTCTTGATGAGTCTGTTTAAAGGTTTATCAATATTGTTTAACTTTTCAAAAACCTAGCTCTTGGTTTTACTGATATTTTGTATTGTTTTTTGTTTTGTTTTGTTTTGTTTTGCTTTGCTTTGTTTTGCTTTTTAGAATCTATTTCATTGATTTCTTCTCTAATCTTCATTATTTCCTTCTACTGACTTTGAGGTTGTTTGCTGTTCTTTTTCTAGTTCTTTTAAGTGTAAGGTTAGGTTGCTTATTTGACTTAAAATTTTGTTTGTTTGTTTCTTGAGGTTGGCCTGTATTGCTATGAAATTCGTTATAGGACTGTTTTTGCTGTGTCCCATAGATTTTGAGTTGTTTTGTTTTCATTTTCATTTGTCTCCAGGTATCTTTTGACTTCTTTGATCTCATTGTTACTCCATTCATTGCTTAGTAGCATGTTATTTAGCCTCCATGTGTTTCAGTGTTTTGTAGTTTTTTTTCTTGTAATTGATTTCTAGTTTTATACCACTGTGATTGGAGAAGGTGCTTGATATGATTTCAGTCTTCTTAAATTTATAAAGACTTGTTTTGTGGACTAAAATGTGGTTTATCCTGAAAAATGTTCCATGTGCACTTGAGAATACATATTCTGCTCCTTGAGGGTGAAATGCTCTGAAACTATCAATTAAATCCGTCTGGTCTAGTGTGTCACTTAAGGTCACTGTTTCCTTGTTGATTTTTTGTCTGGGAAATCTGTCCATTGGCATAAATAGGGTGTTAGAGTCCTCTACTATACTGTGTTGCTGTCTATCTCTCCCTTTATGTCAGTCAATATTTGCTTTATATATGTAGGTATTGGGTACATAAGTATTTACTAGTGTTATGTCCTCTTGTTGTGGTGATCCCTTTATCATTATGTAATGTCCTTCTTTGTCTCTTATTATAATCTTTGTTTTAAAGTCTATTTTGTCTGATATAAATATTGCTATTCCAGGTTTTGTTTTCCATGTGCATGAAATATTTTATTCTATCCATCTACTTTCACTCTGTACGTGTCTTTTGATATGAAGTGGGTATCTTGTAGACAGCATATGTATGGGTCTTGTTTCCTTATCTATTCAGTAACCCTATGTCTTTTGATTGGATCATTTAATCCATTTACATTTAAAGTGATTATTGATAGGTACATAGTTATTGCCATTTTATTATTCACAGTTATGTTTTTTTTTCCATCTCTTTTTCCTAAAGAAGTCTCTTTAACATTTGCTATAATACTGGCTTGGTGGTGATGGACTCCTTTAGCTTTTTCTCGTCTGCAAAGCTCTTTATCTCACCTTCAATTTTAATTAATAGCCTTCTGAGTAGAGTAGTCTTGGTTGTAGGTCCTTGCTTTTCATCACTGTGAATATTTTGTGACAATCCCTTCTAGGTTGCAAAGTTTCTATTAAGAAATCAGGTGACAGTCTTATGGGGGCTTTTTTATAAGTAACTAGCTGAGTTCCTCTTGCTGCTTTGTCTTTAAACTTTTGCATTTTAATTTTGAAGTGTCTTGGTGTGGGCCTGTTTGAGCGCATCTTGTTTGCGACTTTTGTTCTTCTTGGACTTATATGTCTATTTTTTTTTCACCAAATTAGGAAAGTTTTTTTTGTCATTATTTCTTTAAACAAGTTCTCGATCCCTTGCTCTCTCTCTCTCTCTCTTTTCCTGGTACCCCTATGATGTGAATACTGTTGTCCTTAATGTTTTCCTCATTTAAATTTTCTTTCTTTTTGCCATTCAATTGAGTTTTTTGCTACCTTGTCTTCCAAATCACTGTTTTGATCCTCTGCTTCATCAAATCTACTGTTGATTTCTTCTAGTGTATTCTTCATTTCAATTATTGTAGTCTTCATTTCTGATTGGTTCTTTTTTATGGTTCTTATGCCTTTTTTTTATGCTTAATATTTCTAGTTGAAGTCCTCACTGAGATCATCTATTCTCCCCCTAAGGACATGAGCATCCTCATAATCAGTGTTTTGAATTCTATCTGTGGTTGGTTGCTTACCTCTATTTTGTTTAGTTTTTTTTTCCTAGAGTTTCCTCCTATTGTTTTATTTGAAGCCTGTTTCTCTATTTTCTCAATTTAGTTACCTCTCTGTGTTTGTTTCTATGTATTAGATTTGCTACATCTCCCAGTCTTGGCCAAGTGGCCTTATGTAATAGGTACTCTGTGTGGTCCACTGGTGTAATGTCCCTGATCACCTGTGCTGGGTGCTCCAGAAGTGTCCCTTGTGTGAGTTGAGTGTGCTCTCCTATTGTAGTTAAGTTTTATTGCTGTTAGCATGTCGTTGGATGGGACTGACTCTCAGGCTGACTGGTTGTGAGGATTGGCCACATCCACCGGGTATGAGTTTTTGTGGGGGCTGACCCCATGGAGTAGAATTTGCCCAGCGAGCTCATTTGTCTGTTGAGACCATGCTTTGGGTGTGCTGCTTGTGGAGTTAATCAGGTGGTACATTATAGGGGTCAATGCCAGCTTCCAAGTGTGTTGGTTCATACCATATATTCAAATTGAACTTAAAACTGACCTACTGTATGTACCTGATAGGCACAAAAAATTCAACAGGACAAAAGTGTATTCACAATTTATACCACCTTCCCCAAGTTCCTGTTTTTCCTTCAGTGCTTTGCACTTCAGTTAAAGATATCATTATCCACCCAATTACTCAAGTCAGAAAACCAGGAGTCAACTTCAACATTAGAATTTCTCTTCTGCCATCAATTAATTATTAAATTCTATTGATTCCTCCTCTGATATCTTCCTGCATCTTCATTGCCAGTACTCTAGGGCAAGTCAACAGGTTTTACTGCCTCTAGCTCTAGCCTTACTCAGCCCTCTTTTCCATTTTGCACACTGTATACCTAGCAACCTTTTAAACACATAAATCAGATTGTCTCATTCTTGAACATAAAAACCATTAAGCAATTTCCTGAGGTTCTTAGGATAAAGTCCAAACTCTTGCTCTTACCCACTATCCTTGAACCATCTGTCCTTTTTTTTATACCCTCCACCATGTAAGTTCCTTACCATCTAAGATCCTCTGCACATTCTGTTCTATTTAGAATGTTCTTCATCACCATCTCCCTCCACTCCCAGTTTCATTTTCAAATGAATGAATAAAGGAACGAATGCTACTAGAACTGACACTATGTAAACTATGTATGGTAGCAGTTAGGAAATTATTTTGTTCACTTAATAGCAAACACACAAAACAGAAAAATATAGAAGTCTTATATGAACTTCTTGTTCCTGTCAGGCCTGCCTACCTGAAATAATATAAATGGAACTGTGCTTGTTATTCCTGTTGGTACAGCAATAACCTCTTCTATAGAGGGAAATTAATAACAAAAAAAATGTTTTTGCAGTGTCCACATGGTTATGGCTAAAATTTTACATGAAAAATGGAAGTTTTACTCTGTCGTCATGTAGACATAAGTCCAGATTTTTGACTAAATGTTTCCATTTTTATGTAAATATTTGTGGCTGACTATACATATTATCTGCTTTATAAGCTATCACTTATTTTCATGAATCTTTAAAATATGTTACTTATGTTATTGAACTAGATTCCTGTGGATATAAGCCATCTGTGAGGCTGAAGATGAAAGAATTATTTTAATAACATCTGGATGATGAGATTTCTCAAAATTATAATTACTGGCAAGATAGGATATCAGAAAAGGTTAACAGTGAGATTACATTCGTGTAGGATGGTTGGTAGCTCAATAATTTTCTTTTTCTTATATTATTTACATTTTATTCATATATTTTAAAAGATAAATCACCTTTTCTTGGTGTTTTGACTACACACACACACACACACACACACACACACACAAACACACATATAATTTCTTTGCCTCGTAATACAGAAAGGATATTGGAATAGGAAATGTTAGAACAATACCCCATCTTAGACCAATTTTATCCCTAGATCGTTCAGAGTTTAAAAGAAATAAAAGACAAATTGTCCTAGGCATGTAACCGAATACTGTCCAAGGCCTGTTTTCTAAGATAACAGGTGTGCTTTCGATAGCCACTTATTGCTCTTTTTATCCCACTCATGTTCTGTTGTCCCCTAGAGTCAACAGCTGTGACTACTGTTTGGTCTCTATAGCACCCAGATTACATTCTTCTTTAGTCTTTTAGCAATTTCATTTCCTAATGTCTTTGTTTTACTGCTACTGATTATGCTGTAGTTATGTTGTAGTAGATATTAGAATCTGAAGCTCTATTTAATCTAGTTTTAGTGCAAATAACTACAAAAGTTTGTATAGATTATACCAAGCTAACTCTTTCTGAGCATAGCTTAGAAACACCCAGCCTCCTTATGTCATGGCTAAAGTTCCATGGCCTCTTGGTTGGGAATGATCCAGAACCCAAAAGTAGATACACTAAGTCTGCACTAGGCCAGAAATGCATTCTCTTCCTAAACTTTCATTGCTCACTCATTTGAAAACTTTATGGAAGGCATTATACTAGGAAGTGGAGATATAGAGATAATTAAGACAAAGCCCCTGCCCTTAAGACTTACAAGTCTTATGGTCGAGACAGACACAAACACAGATCATTACTAAGAAATATGAGAAATAAGAATGGAGGAGAATTGTGGGATCACAAAAGAAAGATATTTTCAAGTGCAGCATATGTGGAGTGCTTGCTGAATCTTAACAGGTGGCCCCAGAGGGGTACAGGCAGGAGCTAAATTTCGCCAGCAACTGAAGCCCTCTCAAGATTGTGTCACTGGACACCTACTAAACAAAGCCATGTTAATAAGACTGAGAGACTTAGGAGCTTTGCTTATACATAGTACAGACACAGAAAGGCAGCCAAAATGAAAGATAAGAAGCAGAAACCATATGAGAGAACAGAACAGAGATCCAGGAATAATGGAGCCAAGCAATCTAACAGATGCAGAGTTCAAAACACTGGTTATAAAGATGCTCAATGAACTTAGGGGAAGTGTAAATGAAATCAGTGAGAATTTTAACAAAGAGATTTTTAAAAACATAAAAATGGAAATGGAAATTATAAAAGGGAACCAGTCAGAAATGAACAACACATTATCTGAGATGAAGAGTATACTAAATATAATAAACAGAGTGGATAAAGAAGAGGAATGAACCACCAATATAGAGGATGAAGAAGCCAAGGAATTCAATCAGAACAGCAAGAAAAAAGAAGCCAAGACTATAATAATAATTTAAGGATCCTTTGAGACACCGTTAAGTGTAAATGTATCCATATCATAGCAGTACCAGAAGGAAAACAAGATATTGAAGAGCTATTTGAAGAAATAATGATGGAGAAGAAAGAGGGAAGATGGCAGACTAGGTAAAAGCAGGGTTTGCCTCCTCCCAGGTCCGCAGTGAAATTACATCCAAATTATAAAATAATCAATGTGGAGAATCAGCTGAAGTCCAGCTGATCATAACACCTACGTCTGATAATATAAAGGAGCCACATCAAAGCTGGTAGGAGGGGCAAAGTCACAAATCAGGCTGGATCCACACCTGTGGGTGGTAGAGGATCACTGAGAGAGAGAGCGAGGCTGCAGTGGCTCCCCTAAAGGAGTAGGAGTCCTGGACTCACGTGGGGCCTCCCCATCCCAGGGTCCCAGCTCAGGAAAGAGGAGATTCCAATAACTGTGACTATATAAACCATAGGGGATATTGGCCATCTGGGTAAGACAGAAGGAGACTGAAATCCTAGACATCCCTTTGAAGAGCCCACGCACAGGCATTCTGACCTTCGGACACTGACCCAGGACACCGGTGATGGGTCAGAGGCTTGTGCAGGATTTATACTGAGAAAGTCTGCATTACCTGGCACCAGAACAAAGGCTGGAAGGGCAGCCAGCATTGTACCTTATTCCCACCTCCCTACCGAGCAATCTACAGACCATGCCAGCTTGACTGTGCAGACCCCTCCAACAGGGACATTAGGAAGTGCTGGCCTGAGGAGATCAACCCTCCCCACTCAACCTGCAGATTACCCAGGGCTTTTGTTGCTGGATGGATGCAATGACCTGAGCAGATTCTGAGCCAAGCATTTGCAGCTGGCGGCTAGCTCTGTGAGTGCTCATTTCCGAGATAGTTTCAGGCAGATTACTGCTGCGAACATGAGCTTGGGTCAATCTTGAAGAACTGTGGTACAGTCCCAAACAGTAGCTGGTCTTACTGTGATCTGGGACTGCTGCGGGAACACACGAATGGTTACCAAAGTTGCAGCAAGACTGAGGATGTATTGATCTGATTGTCATTGTCTCCCTGACACCCTGCCCCATCCTACGCACAAATTGTCCCAGGTGGCCCATTGACAGTGAACCACCACCGCCCTGCCTGTCCCCATGGGGTTTCCTAATCCACACAAGCAACAAACTTTGGCTAGCACAGGGCACACACTGCACGAAAATCCGTTACTCGCAGACCTCTGTTCCCTGCAAGAGTTGCAATATTGCTTCTGGGAAGTGCAGGGGTCTGTGTGACTGCCCCAGATGGCAGCTGGTCTCACTGTGATCTTCAAATACAGCAGGAATGCCTGGGCACAGAAGTTGAAGCAAAACTGAGACTGTATTGTCCAGATGGCCCTTATTTCCCTGAGATCCAGCTTCCCTCAAACCACAAAGTGCCTGCAGCCCATTGACAAGCAACCTCTTGTGCCCTGCTTGGCTTCGAGATTGCACACTCTGCACAGGGAACAGACCTTGGATAGCATAATGAGCATTTTGGGGGGAAAACAGTTGTGGACAGACTACTTCTGCCTGTACGAGCAATATCTCTTGAGGGGATTGCAGGGCTCTATATTGGCATGATGGCCCTTGACTCCCTGAGCTCTTGCCCAATCCAATACAAAAGTACACCCCACACATTGATAGGCAGCTGCCCCTGGTCTGGGGTAGTGCATTCAGGCCCAAGGTGGGCAACAGTTCCCCTTGCTATGATTGAAACCTTGTACAGGGAGCCACAGAGACAGTGCTGGCATGTAAACTGACACTGCAGTGGTAGGGGGAAATTTGCTCAACAGACCCAGGAGACTCCCGGGGTCCCTGTACCACCCAATATGCATATCACTCAGAGGCTTTTCAGTTTCAGAGACTAATGGGCAACTAACAGTGTCAGACCTGGAGGTGCCCTGATCCCTCTGCTAAACTGCCCTAGGTCAGGGACGGTGGGTAACTGGACCACTACCTACAGCATTATCTCTTCCACTTACCTAGAGATTCAACATAGGCAACAACCATCTGCGGATCATTTTGTAATTCCCCCCTTGAAGCCTTGAGCAATCAAAAGCAGTGGCTGACCTTGGCATACTGGGGACCCCTTCCAATGCAAATGGAAGCTTGCACTAAACCACAGCAGAGCAACTCTTGACTAGCCCCATTAGCAGTACACACAAAGGTGGTTAGAACAAGTACACAAGCCTGCCAGGGCAAATCTCACTCAGTGGGGTCAGCCCCCACACAGCAACTCTTACCCTGTGGGTGCAGCCAATTTCCATAAGTAGTCACTCTGAGAGTTAATACCATCCATGGATTTACTAACAACAATAAATGCTTGGCGACAACAGAAGATCACACACGACCCACACAAAGATCATGTCCAGAGCCCCTGACCTACAGGATCTTGGAGGGTGCACCACTGGGCCACACAGGATGCCTTCCATATTAGGCCATCTGGCCAAGGCTGAGAGACAAAAGAAATATTTCTCGACACATAGAAATGAAGACAGAAGCCAATCAAAGGAGAAAACAAAGAAACATGCCACATATGAAACAACAGGAGAAAACTCCAGAAAATGAGTTAAATAGAATGGAAGCAAGCAAGCTACCTGAGACAGAGTTCAAAATAATGGTTATAAAGGTGCTCACTGAACATAGGGAGAAAATGAATAGCACAATGAGAACCTCAACAGAGAAAAAAATAAGCTTAAAAAAGGACATAGAAACCATAAAAAAGAACCCATCAGAAATGAAGAATACAATAACTGAAATGAAGAATACACTAGAAGGATTCAACAGTAGTTTGGAGTAAGCAGAAGATCAAATCAGCGAACTGGAAGACAAGGTAGCACAATACATCCAATCAGAACAACAAAAATTAAAAAGAATTTTTAAAAAATGAGGATAGTTTAAGACACCTCTGGGACAAAATGAAGTGTAAAAATATCTGGATCATAGGAGTACCTGAATGTCAATGCCGAGCTGATCGAAAAGGGAAGGTTTGAAGGTGAGACACCCAGCTAGAAGAATGTACAAGAGGCAGACATGAGAATGAAATGGCTGTCACCAACTTTATTGTGGGGAACACAGTATTGCACACACTTCTACTTCTCCCCTTCTTGTGCTCTCCTTCTGCTTTCCAGGGGACCACATGGCTCCACACATAGCAGAGTACAGTAGTGGCATTCAGCCACACATACATGATACAATAAGCTGAATTATGTTTACATATTTTAGGTGCAGGCACCCTACTACACTAATGTAACATTCTAAATCCGGGGTCCTTTTCCTAGCCATGAGCCTGGATCATAGGCAGACCTGGAACCCGCCAGGCCTGGGACCCACACCCCACCCCTATAGGGTCACAGCCCAGGATCTGACCCAGAGGGTACTACCTTGGGCCCACAATCCACTTGCCATTGCTGGAGTGGCTTAGCCTCGTGGGGCATCACCCCAGGGTACTCTTTACCTACTGTCTCTCTGGGTGCTGCTCAGCACACCAGGGGCATTGTGACATGGCAACTTGTGCTTGTGTCCATGTCAACAATAGCCCCCATCATTTCACTACTTGTTCCATGGTACGAGCCATCTGTGTACCAGGCGTCCTCGGGGATGGGAGTCCGACCCTCTACGTAGGGACTCAGAATGTCTCCCATCTCAGCAGGCTCCATCAGGAGGTCTGCTTGGACAGTGTAGGGGTCTGTGAAATTCCTGTACAAGGAGTCTTCCTTAAGGCCACAGCCACCCCTCCACGGGTTATATGGACTGCACCATTAAGGGATTATGGCCACTGATGGCCTCACTGGCCAATAGGGCTGCATATATAGCAGCCAGTTGCTTCTCTATCAGAGAATATCATGCTTCCACACTTTTCCATAACTAGGACCAGAATCCTATCGGTACCTTCTGGGACCTATGCTTATGCCACAAGCCCCATTCAAACTCTGCATTATCCACCTGCACCATAAACAGGAATGGGAGGGCTGGATCTACAACACGTAGAGTTTGGGCTTGTGCTACAGCTTGCTTTGTAGCCTTAAAGGCCTCCTCTATCTTGGGGGTACAATCCCTCTATGCACTCCATCGTATGGTGCAGGAGTCACATCAAGGAGGCCAAATGGGGAATAAACACTCTCCAAAACCCCAGCAGTCCCAAATAGGTTTGGAGCTGCTTCAGTCTCAGGTTGGGGATATGCCTGTATCTTATCAATCACCACCTCCAGCATTACTTTTGTCTTACCTGACCAGACAACTCCCAAGAATTTAACAGAGAACCTAGGTCCCTGAACCTTGTCCTTGTTGACTATCCAACCCCAGTCAGCAAGAGCTTCTCGCAGGCCGGTCGTTGCTGCTTCTATTTCTGTAAGAGAATCAGAGGTTAGCATTATGCCATCAATGTAATGATACCAGTGCACTGCAGGCAGTCGTTTCCACATGGCTAAATTTTGAGCCACAAGACCATGGCACAGGGCAGGGCTAGAGAAAAAGGTATGTACCAAGTCCATTGCATAATGGTATCGTCCAAATTCATGTGACAACCTGTCCATGATGTACGTGACGTTCAGCATGGCAGCATGCAGGGGCGCCTGAACCTTATTCAGCTCCTGTAGCTTCAGGTCAACCGGCTCCCCCGCCAACCAGGTGCCCCAGCCTGATCCCGAATCAGAGAGATAATCAGTCAGCCGCACCTCATGGGTTGTGGCTTTCCCGGGAATAGGAGTGAATTGCTGGTCAGAGCGCAGCTGATTCCACAGCACCAGCAGCACTTCATTAGGTTGCTGCTCAATCTTTTCTGCAGTGACCCCTACCAAGAGATCAAACTGCATTTGCCTGCAGCTCACTCTCACAGCCGAATGGGCTGGGCACTGCTCCACTCTCACTTTTCAGCCACGCCTCCGACCTTGCACTAGCAGGTCTGGGAGTGCGTCTGGAAGTAGGGCACACACTTAGGTGGAACGCTCCTTGCATTTCACTTCCACATCCACCAAACTAGCCATAGCGAACATCACCTACCTCATGGATCCGCCTACCCACATAAGGGGACAGCAGTGCTGCCATGACACCAAAAGTACCGGTAGGGCCAGAAGTCAAAATCAAGTCCTTCACATGTATTGTAAATACTTCTTCCTTGGGGCTTGTATACTGGGCATGAAATATCATCTGTCACATGCCTATTTCCCGAATTATCTAGACCAGATCTAAGTACGTGATCCATCTGTTCACTGTCTACAGTACTTACAATCCATGTACTTACTGGCCTGGATGTTCCTGAGCAGCCTGGAGGTTCAGGGTCAGGCTCAGCAGGTGCAACACCTACAGAGCTAAGAAGAAGTGCTGGAAAGGTGGCTGGTGGCAGCGGAATGTAAGCTGCAGGACCCTGACAACTACAACATCTCCAAGGCTTTCCAGACGTCCTCCTGACATGGCTTCACTCCATCCCCAATCCTCCGTGGCCTTCCATGTAGCCATATTTGTGGCCACGGGGTACCACTGGGAGGTGGGGGGGGCAGGGGCAGGAGGGCCACATATCCTCCACCCAAGTCTCCTCCACCTGGGAATCATCTGGAGTGCCAGGGACTATACAACCCCCATCCTGCTGACTCTACCAAGTGTCAGTGCCGGGCTGATCAAGAAGGGAAGGTTCGATGGTGAGATGCCCAGTTGGAAGAATGTACAATAGACGGACACCAACTTTATTGTGGGGAGCGCAGTATTGCACACACTTCTCCTGCTCCTCTACTTGTGCTCCCCTTCTGCTCTCCAGAAGACTGCATGGCTCCACAGATAGCAGAGTACAATAGTGGCATTCAGCCACACATGCATGATACAATAAGCTGAAATATGTTTATATATTTTAGGTGCAAAAACCCTACTATACTAATGTAACATTCTAAATATACAGTCCTATTCCTAGCTGTGAGCCTGGATCATAACCAGACCTGGGACTCACCAGGCCTGGGACCCACACTGAAAGAGAAGAGAGAGAGAGAGCAAGGGATTCAGAATCTATTTGAAGAAATAATGACAGAAAATTTCACTAATCTAGCAAAGGAATTAGACATACAAGTTTAGGAAGCAAAAAGAGTTCTAAACAAGAGGAATTCAAACAGACCTACACTAAGACACATCATAATTAAAATGCCAAAGGTCAAAGACAGACAGAGAATCTTAAAAACACCAAAAGAAAGACAGCAAGTTACTCACAAGGGTACTCTCATAAGATAATCTTCTGATTTTTCAATGGAAACTGCAGGCCAGAAGGGACTGGCAAGAAATATTCAAAGTTATAAAAAATAAGAATCTACAACAATAAATACTCTACCCAACAAGACTTTTAATTAAAATGGAAGGTGAGATAAAGAGCTTCCCAGACCCCTCACCCCCCCCAAAAAAAAAAGCCTAAAGAATTAATCACGACAAGCCAGTATTACGACAAATGTTAAATAGACTTCGGTAAAATGAGAAGGGGTAAAATAGAATATAGAAAAATCAAATAAAGAATAATAAAAAGGCAGTAACTATGTACCTATCAACAATCAATTTAAATGTAAATGGATTAAATTCTTCA
Source organism: Pteropus vampyrus (assembly GCF_000151845.1). Lineage (NCBI taxonomy): Eukaryota > Metazoa > Chordata > Mammalia > Chiroptera > Pteropodidae > Pteropus > Pteropus vampyrus. The sequence goes on from NW_011889675.1 coordinate 594,348, forward strand.
ATCAAAAGATATAGGATAGCTGAATGGATAAGAAAACAAGACCCATGCATATGCTGTCTACAAGAGACCCATTTCACATCAAATGGCACTGACAGACTGAAAGTAAAGAGATGAGAAAAGATATTTCATGCAAATGGAAATGAAAAAAAAAGTGGGAGTAGCGATACTTATATCACATAGACTTTGAAACAAAGGCTATAATACGAGACAAAGAAGGGCATTACAGAATAATAAAAAGATTGATAAATCAAGAGGGCATAACCCTAATAAACATACACACATCCCACATAGGAGCACTTACATACATAAAGCAATTATAGACTGACATAAAAAGAAAGATTAACAGTAATACACTCATAGGAGGAGATTTTAACACCCCATTGACACCAATGGACAGATCGTCCAGACAAAGAATCATCAAGGAAACAATGGGCCTAAAAGATAGATGGATTTAATAGATATTTTCAGAGCATTTTACTCCAAAGCAGCAAAATATACATTCTTCTCAAGTGCACATGAAACATTTTCCAGGATGGACCACATATTAGGACACAAAACAAATCCCAATGAATTTAAGAAGATTGAAATCATATCAACCGTCTTCTCTGATCACAATAGTATGAAGTTAGAAATCGACTACAAAAATAAAATTGGAAAATACACAAATACATGGAGCTAAATAACATGCTACTAAACAATAAATGGGTTATTAATGAGATCAAGGAAGAAATCAAAAGAAACCTAGAAACAAATGCAAATGAAAACACAACAACTCTAAATCTCTGTATGGGGCACAGTGAAAGCAGTCCTAAGAGGGAAATTCATAGCAATACAGGCCTACATCAAGAAATAAGAAAAAGCTCAAATAAACAATCTAACCTTACACATAAAGAACTAGAAAAAGAACAGCAAACCAAGCCCACAGTTAGTAGAACTAAGGAAATAATAAAGGTCAGAGTGGAAATAAACAAAATAGAGTCTAGAAAAACAATATAAAATATTAACGAAACCAAGAGCTGGTTCTTTGAAAGGATAAACAAAATTGACAAACCTTTAGCCAGATGCATCAAGGAAAAACAGAGAGGACTCTAATAAATAAAATTAGAAATGAAAGAAGAGAAATAACTATAGACTGCACAGAAATACAAAGGATTATAAGAAAATACTACGAGCAATTATATGCCAACAAATTGGACAATCTGGAAGAAATGGACAAATTCCTAGAAAATGATAATCTCCCAAGACTGAGTGAAGAAGAAACAGAAAATTTGAACTGACCTATTACCACCAATGAAATAGAATCAGTAATCAAAAACCTCTCCCAAAACAAAAGTCCTGATCTAGATGTCTTCATAAGCAAATTTTACCAAACATTCAAAGAAGAATTGATACCTATTTTTCTCAAACTCTTCCAAAAAATTCAAGAAGAGGGAAGGCTTCCTAACTCCTTTTATGAGGCCACTATTACCTTGATTCCAAAACCAAAGACATTACAAAAAAAAAAAAAAGAGAGAAAATTATAGGCCAATATCTCTTATGAACATCGATGCAAAAATCCTCAACAAAATATTAGCAAACCGAATTCAGCAATACATTAACAATATCATACACCATGATCAAGATGGACTTAATCCTGGGATGCGATAATATCCTCAAATCAATTAATGTGATACACCACATTAACAAATCGAAAGATAAAAACCATATGATCACATCGATAGATTCAGAAAAAGGGTTTGAAAAAACCAGCATCCATTTATGATAAAAACTCTCAGCAAAGTGGGAATAGAGGGAACATACCTCAACACAATAAAGGCCATATATGACAAAGCTACAGATAACATCATACTCAATGGGAAAAGGCTCGAAGCATTTTCCTTAAGATCAGGAACAAGACAAGGATGTCCACTTTCGCCACTCCTTTTCAACATTGTATTGGATGTCTTAGCCACAGAAATAAGACAAGAAAGTAAAATAAAAGGCATCCGAATAGAATAGGAAGAAGTAAAACTCTCATTATTTGCTGATGACATGACACAATATATAGAGAACCCTAAAGAGTCCACCTGAAAACTGTTAGAACTGATCAATGAATTCAGTAAAGTAGCAGGTTACAAAATAAATATTCAGAAGTCAGTGGCATTGTTATACACTAATGATGAACTTTGGAAAGACAAATTGAGAAAACAATCCCATTTACAATTGCATCAAAAACAATAAAATACCTGGGAATCAAATTAACCAAGGCAGTAAAAGACCCATTCTCAGAAAATTATAAGTCATTGAAAAAAGAAAGTGAAGAAGATAAAAATAAATGGAAGAATATACCGTGCTCATGGGTAGGAAGAAACGTCATTAAAATGGCCGTACTATCTAAAAGCAAGCTATAGATTCAGTGCAATCCATATCAAAATACCAATGGTATTTTTCAGATAGCTAGAACAAATAATCCTAAATTATACATGGAACCATAAAAGACCCCGAACAGCCACCGCAATCTTGAGAAAGAAGAACAAAGTTGGAGGTATCACACTACCTGATGGCAAAGTATTCTACAAGGCTACAGTAATCAAAACAGCATGGTACTGGCATTAAAACAGATACATTGGTCAATGGAACAGAGTAGAGAGCCCAGAAATAACCTCACACCTATACATTCATTTGATATATGACAAATGAGGTAAGAATATACAATGGAGTAAAGACAGTATCTTCAGCAAATGGTGTTGGGAAAATTGGACAGATACATGCAAAAAAAAAAAAAAAAAGAAACTGGACCATCTTCTTACACTGTATACAAGAATACACTCAAAATGGATTAAAGACTTAAATGTAAGACCCAAAACCATAAAACTTCTAGAAGAAAATATAGGCAGTAAACTCTCTGGCATTACTAACAGGAATTTGTTTTCAGATATATCTCCCCAGGCAAGGGAAACAAAAGGAAAAATAAACAAATGGGACTACATCAAACTAAAAAGTTTTATACAGCAAAGGAAACCATTAACAAAACAAAAAGACATCCAACTTATTGGAACAAGATATTTGCATGTGATACATCTGATAAGGAGTTAATTTCCAAAATATAAAAAGAACTCATACAACTCAACGACAAAAAACAAACAATCCAATTAAAATATGGGCAGAAGACCTGAACAGATACTCTCCAAAGAGGAAACGCAGATGGCCAATAGACATATGAAACGATACTCAAGGTCACTAACCATCAGAGAAATGCAAATTAAAACCACAATGAGATATTACCTGATACCTGTCAGAATGGCTCTCATCAATAACTCAAAGAACAAGTGTTGACAAGGATGCAGAAAAAAGGAAACCCTCATACATTGTTGGTGGGATTGCAAATTGGTACAGCCACCATAAAATCAGTCTGGAGGTTTCTCAAAAAATTAAAAAGGGATATACCTTTTGATCCAGCAATTGCACTTCTGGATATTTATCTAAAGAAAAACAAAACAATAATACGTAAAGATCTATCCACTCCAATATTCATGGCAGAAGAATTTACAATAGCCAAGATATGGAAGCAACCTAAATGCCCATCAACAGACAATTGGATAAAGAAGTTATGGTTCATATGTACAATGTAATATTACTCAGCCATTAAAAAAATGAAATCCTACTATTTGCAACGACATGGATGGACCTAGGTTATTATGCTGCATAGAGTAAGTCAGAGACAGGGATAGATAAATACCATATGATATCACTTACATGTGGAATCTAAGGAATAAAAAGAACAAACTCATCAAAAACTCACTCACAAATATATAGGACAATTTGGTGACAGACAGAGGCGATGGAGGGTTGGGGGATAGAAGAATGGGATGAAGGGTTTAAGAAGTACAAATTAGTAGCTGATAGTTGGTCACAAGGATGCAGAGCATGGCATAGGGAATGCAGTTAGCATTAATATATTGGCTGGGTGTAAAACAAGAGGAGATAAGAGGCAATTAGTGGTATCATTTTATAAACTATATAACTGTCTAACCAATGTACTGTATACTTGAAATTAATTTTTAAAAATACAAAAAGAAAAAAGAAATAATGATGGAAAACTTCCCTAACCTGGTGAAGGAAATAGACATAAACCCTAGGAAGCTGAGAGAGTCCCAAAAACCAGGAACCCCAAAGGCTTACACCACGAACCATCATGATTAAAATGCCAAAGGTTAAATACAAAGAGAGAAACTTAAAAGCAGCAAGAAAAAAAGCAGTTAGTTACCTATATGAGAGCACCCCTAATACTGGCAGCTGATTTCTCAAAAGAAACTATGCAGAACAGAAGGGCTTTGCACAAAATATTCATTGTGATGAAAACCCAGGATATACAACCAAGAATACTTTACTCAGCAAATTTATCACTTAGAGTTGGACAGACAAAGAGCTTCCCAGACAAAAATAAGCTAAAGGAATTCATCAACACCAAGCCATTATTATAGGAAATGTTGGAGGGACTTCTTTAAGAAGAAAAAACATGTATCAAAAACATGAATAAAGAATAATAATAACTACATTTCTATGAAAGAGTACCTAAAATGGAAAAGAATTAAGTGCTCCAACCAAAAGATAGAGTGGCTGAATGGATAAGAAAATAAGACCCCTACATATGCTGACTACAAGAGACTCACTTCAGATTAAAAGACACATAAACTAAAAGAAAGGCGATGGAAAAAGTTATTGCCTTGATGGAACTAGAGGGTATTGTGCTGAATGAATTGGGTCGGATAGAGAATGACAAATATCGCATGATTTCATGTATGTGTGGAAACTAAAGAACAAAATAAATAATAACAAAAAAAATGAAAATAAATTCATAGATTCAGAGAATATTGGAGAGCTATTATATGGGAGGGGTGTTGGGGGGACAGCAAAAAAAAGCAAAGGGATTAATAAGTACAAATGGATAGATATGCAGGATAGATATGGAGATGTAGAGTATAGCATAGGGAAGATGGTCAGTGATGTAATAAATATGTAAGGGGGAAGTGGGGAACTAGATTTAGAGGAGTGATCATCTTGTTAATCATGTGGATCTCTGATTACTATGCTGTACACCTGAAATTGGTATATTATTGTATGGCAACTATAATTGAAAAAAAAATTCATTGAATTGTATAATATAAATATGAACAATTAATTGTCCATTACATTTCAATAAAGCTGGAATAAAAAAAAAGAAAAGAAAGATACTTTCATGTCAAGAAAGCTTCCCGGAAGAAAGTGATATCTAAGTGAAAATCTAAAGGAGCTGTGGGAATTAACTTCACTAAGTACTAGAGAACAGCTATCTCAGGTAGAGGAAAAACCATTTACAAAGGCACAAAACCTTAATATAACATGGCTTATTAGGTGACTATCAGTACTCCTTCATGATTGGAATATAGGATTCAAGGGTAGTGCGAGGGTGTTGGGGAATGTCATCAAGAAGATGTGACTGCTGATTTGACTTTCAAACCGGACACGAGCTATTGGAGGCTCCCCCCTCTTTCCTTGTCTTTGCAATGTGTGCCCTGCTTGCCTTCCCTGCACTAGAAGCTACCCGAGGACACAGCCTTGATATAGAAATGTGATGTTGAGACTATCTGTACTGTGTATGTGACTAAACCCAGTTAAGATCCCCTGTGTACATGGCTGACCCCAGTTAAGGCCTCTGTAAACTTTTAAGATTTGACCAGTGGGTGTGAGAAACTACTGTGTAGTTGCCTAAGACAAGCCTTATAAGTTCCCTTGCTTATTAAACCTGCTACCTACCAATCCGAAGTCTCTCTCTACCTTTTGTATTTGGGACCAGTTTCAGATTATACCTGGGAAGCTTCCAAAGAGGTTGCAACCCAACGGAAGTGCATAGTAAATGAAGCCTGAGGAGGAAAACAGGGACAAATTAGCTAGACTATGAATAATAGGCTTGATCATTTAGAGAAATAGGGAGCCACAAAATGTTGCATGTAGGGGCATAATATAACAAGAATAGCATTTTAGATGGGTCACCTTGGTGGCAGTATGGAAAAATAGATAGGAAAGAGTCACAACTGAATGCTGTTGCAATAATCCAGATGAGAGATGTTGGTAAACTAAACTAATGCATTGGTAGAGGGGATGGAGAAGACATACTCAAGTGATATTTGGAAAGTTGAATTGCCAGTACATGTAATAATACAGTCATGATACAACATGAGAAGCATTATAATAACAATAAGTAGAAAATACAATCTAGAAGGAAAAGCAAACATTCTTTCTGTGGAAGGGCTGGGCGAGACTCTTCTGAGAAGAGCTGTGGTTATCCCAGCTAGAAGATACGTGTACAAGGACACAAATGAGTGAAAGTAATTGTTTGTTCAGTGAATCGCTTGAGTGATGTCTGTGTGTTTTCAGCAACAGAGGACTTTTTACCAACTAAATTTTTCTCTAAACCTTAATGTTTAAAATGGACAGAAGTGATGAACCAATTCCCCAGGCAGTTTAAATATTTTGGTAAAGTACGTCATCGTTTGCAGAACGCTGGAGTAACCTGCCCTGTGAGTCCCTGTGAAGTCCAGTTGAAAACTTGCTAGGGTAGAACTCTCTCTACTGGAGTCCAAATCACCAAGCTAAGATATAAGTAGATCATTAAACTACTTAAAGAGAAGTTGCATGAGGTTCATTATTCCCTGGATCTAAGCTGTGCGCCATATACTACCTAAAGCACTTCAAAGATTCACTTAATCTCTGAAGTTAAGGAGAATCTGAAAAACCAGGTGAATGGATAACTTTATTTGTGGTTCTCATCCTTTCTTTTCAGTACTGAGTATCCTTGTCCAAAGGCCAGTTGCATTTCTACCCACCCCCCATCTCTGTACCAGTCTTCTATACTTCAGTATGAATATAAGTAAATGAATATGTAGACTGAGTATAGTATATGGGTTTTGGGGTCTCATATCACAATGATTCAAAACTGACTCTTTTAAAAATCATATTATAGTGTCTGTATGGGATCAATAAGGATAATGTCTTCCTCCCTACTCCAATCTCCTGCTTTTCACATTATTCTGTTCTATAGATGAATGTTGTTCAAACTGTATAGGATACATAAAGATTTTAAAGAGATGTGTCGACAGGTTTTCTTTGTGCGGCTATTTGTTTTTAACCAATCTCCAGGTTTTTAACTTCCATGAGTACTCTTTCCTAAACTTGATCTCATGAAAATATACCTGATGTTTCTACTTTTCCACCTTCCTTTCTGAAATTTACAAAAGAAAAGTATGTCTCTAACTCTTCTCAATGTTTGATGCCTGGCCCCAAGGTAAGAAAGCCTGCTGGACACCAAAGAGACCATTGGAAACATTGGTGCTGACATTGAGAAAGTGCATTGCGTTAATGGTGAGATAATAAATCTTTTTGTAAAGGCAAATAGGTTTTAATGCCTTGATTTCAATAAAATCAGAGGAAGGCCTAACCAATTTGGCATTAAATCAATCATTAGATATAATTTTGATGATAGCTTGTTATGTAATTTTTTGAGATATTATGCAGCAAGTGATCAGTTGAATGATATTGTTTTCTCCACAGTTTTACTGACCTATAATAGACAATTAGTTGTTCATATTTACATTGTACTATTCAATGAACTTTTTATCAATTATAGTAGGCATACAATAATATATTAGTTTCACTTGTATAGCATAGTGATTACAGCTCGTGTTCACCCTACTAAAGCTAGTACCCTTCTTCCTCCTTATATATTTATTAAAACATTGTTGACTATTTTCTTGATGCTGCAGGATATATCACCATGACTATTTTGTAACTATCCATTTGTATTTCTTAATCACTTCTCCCTGCCTTACCATCCTTCAAACTCCCTTCTGTCTAGTAGCTCTCAGAATTCTCTGTATCTATGAGTTCCCTCCAATTTTGGTTAATGGTTTTTTTTTCTTTAGATTCTGATGTCCATGAAATCGTGTGATATTTGTCTTTCTCTATCTGACTTACTTCATTTAGTACAATACCTTCTAGGTCCATCAAGGCAATATCTTTTCCCATCGACTTGCTTTTAATCCGGGTGTATATTTTAATCTGAGGTTAGTCTCTGGTAATGAGCATATGTAGGGGTCTTGTTTTCTTATCCATTCAGTCATCCTATCTTTTGGTTGGAGAACTTAATTCTTTTCCATTTGAGGTAGTTGTTGACAGATATGTATTTATTACCATTTTTATTCATGATTTTGATATATATTTGTTTCTTCTTAAAGTAGTACCTCCAATATTATTTGTAATAGTGGATTGGTGTTAATGAATTCCTTTAGCTTATTTTTGTCTGCGAAGCTCTTTATCTGTCCTTCAACTCTAAATGATAACTTTGCTGCATAAAGTATTCTTGGTTGTAGATTCTGGGTTTTCATCACATTGAATATTGTGTTCCAAGCCCTTCAGTCCTGCATGGTTTCTATCTTTCTTTTTCTTTTTTAATTTATTAGGATAACAATGGTTAATACAATTATATAATTTTCAGGTATATATTATAACTTAAAATCTGTATATTCTATTGTGCGTTTACCACCCAAAGTCCAGTTTCCTTCAGCTACCATATATTTGATCCCCTTTACCCTCTTCACCCTCCCCTACCCCCCTATATTTGAACCCATTTACCCCATCTATCTCCCCCCTCCTGCCCAACCCCCTATCCTCTGGTATCCACTACTATATAGTCCATGTCCATGAGTCTCTGTTTGTTTGTCCTGTTCCTTTGTTGCTTTTAGGTTTATATTCCACATAGAAGTGATATCATGTAATTTTCAACTTATTTTGTCTGGCTTATTTCGCTTAGCATGATTATCTTGAGGTCCATCCATGTTGTAGCAAAAGGAAGTCTTTCATCTCTTCTTACAGCTAAGTAATATTCCATTTTATATATGTACCACAGCTTCTTTATACAATCATCTATCATAGGACACTTCTGTTGCTTCTATGTCCTGGCCACTGCTATGAAAATTGGTGTGCAAATATCTTGATGGATATGATTTTTTAAGTCTTTAGCATAAATACCCAGTAGAGGGATTGCTGGATCATATGGTATATCAATTCTCAGGTTTTTGAGGAACCTCCATACTGTTTTCCATAGTAGCTGTACCGATTTGGAGTCCCACCAGCAGTGCATGAGGGTTCCTTTTTCTCTGCATCCTCTTGAGCATTCGTTATTACTTGTCCTGTTGATTATAGCTATTCTAACAGGTATGAGATGGTATCTCATTGTGGTTTTGATTTGCATTTCTCTAATAGCTACCGATGTTGAACATCTTTTCATATCTTTGTTGGTCATTTGTATGTCCTCTGGGGAGAAGTCTCTGTTCGGATCCTCTGCCCATTTTTTGAACGGATCATTTGTTTTTGTTGTTGTTATTGAGTTGTATGAGCTTTTTGTATATTTTGGATATTACGCTATTATTGGAGGCATTGCTTGCAAATATATTTTCCCATTGAGATAGTTGTCTCTTTACCCTGTTGACGGTTTCTTTTGCTGAGCAGAAGTTTTTACTTTGATGTAGTCCCATTCATTTATTTTTGCTTTAACTTCCCTTGCCTTTGAGGTCAAATTCATAAAATCCTCTTTAAGTCCAAAGTCCCTGAGTTTCATTCCATTTTTATTACTGCCACTTTGTAATTTGAAGTCAGGCAGAGTGATGCCTCCAGCCTCATTCTTTTTTCTCAGCATGGATTTTGCAATTTGGAGTCTTTTGTGCTTCCATATGAATCTGATGATTTTTTGTTCTATTTCTTTAAAAACTGCTGATGGGATTTTGATGGGGATTGCATTAAATTCGTATAATGCTTTAGGTAATATGGTCGTTTTAACTATGTTGAGCTTCCAATCCAAGAACATGGAATATCTTTCCATTTCTTTGCATCTGCTTCTATTTCTTTCAATAGAGTCTTGTAGTTTTCATTATATAGGTCCTTCACATATTTCATTAAATTTATTTCTAAATATTTAATTCTTTGTGTTACAATTGCAAAAGGAATTACTTTTTCCCCTTCTTTTTCTGAAACTTCGTTGTTAGAGTATAGGAACGCTATAAATTTTTGAATGTTGATTTTGTAACCAGAAACTTTACTGTATTTCTTTATTGTTTCTAGTAATGTTCTTGTGGAGTCTTTAGTGTTTTCTATGTCATCTGCAAATAGTGACAATTTGAATTCTTCATTTCCTATTTGGCAAAAGCAGACAAAAGAGGAAATTTCATAGGATTACAAGCCTACCTTCAAAAAAAAAAAAAAGAATGAGCCCAAATAAACAACCTAATGCTTCATCATAAAAACTAGAAAAGGAAGAACAAATGAAGCCTAAAGTCAGCAGAAGGAAAGAAATCATCAAAATTAGAACAGAAATAAATGAAATTGAAAACAAACAAACAAATAAATAAATAAAATGCAACAAAGATTTGGTTCTTTGAGAACGTTAATAAAATTGGAAATCCCTTGGCTAGACTCGTTAGAGAAAAAAGTGATTTTGTTCAAATAAACAAAATCAGGGATAAATGAGGGGAAATTACAACTGACATTGCAGAAATACAAAGGATCATACAATACTATAAAAAGTATATAACACCAAATATTATAACCTAGAAGAAATGTAACAATACTTAGAAAAATACAACCTTTGTAGACTGAATCAAGAAGAACTGGAAAATCTAAATAGACTGTTCAGCATATGGAAATTGAAACAATCATTAAAACCTACCAAAAAGTAAAACTCCAGGACCAGATGCCTTTACCAGTGAATTCTACCAAACATTCAAAGAAGATTTAATACGTATTCTCCTCAAACTCTTCCAAAAAATCGAAGAGGAAGCAATAATTCCCAAGTCATCTTATGAGGCCAATATTACTCTGAAGAAGTCAAACTGTCACTGTTTGCAGATGACATGGTTCTCTATATAGAAAACCCTAAAGACTCCACAAGAACACTACTGGAAACAATAAGCAAATAAAGTTGCTGGATACAAAATCAATGTTCAAAAATTCATTGCATTCATATACTCTAATAATAAAGTGTCAGAAAAAGAAGTGGAAAAAATAATTCCTTTTGTGATTGCAACAAAAAGAATAAAATACCCAGGAATAAATCTAACGATACATGTAAATGACCTATATAATGAAAACTATAAGACCCTATTAAAAGAAATCAAAGAAGATACAAAGAAATTGAAAGATATTCTGTGTTCTTGGATCAGAAGAATCAACATAGTTAAAATGACCATATTACCTAAAACAATATACATATTTAATGTCATCCCCATCAAAATCTCATCAACATTTTTTAAATAAATCGAACAAAAAATCATCAAATATGTATGGAAGCATAAAAGACCCCAAACTGCCAATGCCAAAGCCATCCTGAGAAAAAAGAAAGAGGCTGGAGGCATCCTTGTGCCCAACTTTAAATTATACTACAAAGTGACAATAATCAAAACAGCATGGTGTTGGCAGAAAAACAGACACACAGACCAGTGGAATAAAATCGAGAGTCTACAAGTAACCCCACATTTGTATGTACAAATAATTTTGACAGGAAAGCCAGAGACATACAGTGGAGAAAGGTAAGCCTCTTCTATAAACGGTGCTGGGAAACTGGAAAGCTACCTGCAAAAGCATGAATCTAGAGTGTTGTCTATAACCACACACCAAAATTAACTTGAAATCGATTAAGGACCTGAATATAAGACCTGAAATAATAAAATACATAGAAAAAAAAAACTTAGGAAGTAAACTCAAGGTCCTTGGACTTAAAGAGGATTTTCTGAATTTGACCTCAAAGGCAAGGGAAGAAAAAACAAAAATAAATGAATGGGACTACATCAAACTAAAAAGCTTCGCACAGCAAAAGAAACCGTCAACAAGGTAAAGAGACAACCATCCGAATGGGAAAATATATTTGCAAGCAATGCCTCCAATAAGGGCCTAATGTCAAAATTATTCAAATAACTCATGCAACTCAATGACAACAACAAAAACAAACAAACAAACAAAAAAACCCAAACAATCCAATCAAAAAATGGGCAGAGGACCTGAATAGACATCTCTCCCAAAAAGTCATGCAAATGCCCAACAAACATATTAAAAGATGCTCAACTTTGCTAGCTATGAGGGAAATGCCAATCAAAACCACAATGAGATACCATCTCACATCTGTTAGAATAGTTATAATCAACAGGACAAGTAATAACAAATGTTGCAGAAGTTGTGGAGAAAAAGGAACCCTCATACACTGTTGATGGGACTGCAAATTAAAAAAACTAAGAATTGATCTACCATATGATCCAGGAATCCCTCTACTTGGTATTTACCCCAAAGACTTGAAAACCCATATCCAAAAAGATATTTACACACTGATGTTCATAGCAGCATTATTCATGTTGGCCAGGAAATGCCAGCAACTGAAGTATCCTACTATAGACAATTGGATAAAGAAGCGGTGGTACATATATACAATGGAATATTATTCTGCCATAGAAGAGATGAAATACTGCCATTTGCAACAACATGGATGAACCTCGAGATAATCATACTAAACAAAATAAGGCAGACAGAAAAAGTTGAAAATCACATGAGATCACTTATATGTGTATATAAACCTAAAAGCAACAAATGAGAAGGACAAACAAATGGAAACTCATGGACATGGACAATAGACTAGTGGTTTCCAGAGGGTAGGTGGGAGGGGGCAGGTAGGTGGGTTAAAAGGGGTTAAATATGTTGTGACAGAAAGAAATTTAACTATGGTAGGTGAACACACAATGCAAATATATATGCCTTACTTTTAAAATGTACAGCTGAAGCTTACCATATTTTGTTGATAATGTCACCATAAAAAATAAATTAATTAATTTAAAAAATTTCTGAACCTGGTCTTATTCTAAGAATAACTAACCTTCATCTACAAATAAATGAATTACTTTTTTTAAAAAAGTTCCCTTCTCATCATATTAAGAGACATGTTTGCAATAATACTGTACGTTTAATTGTAAGTTTTGGTAATGTAATTGCATTATTTTAATCAGTTGTATACTAATAATTATAATAAAAACAGTCCCAAAGGCTCAGAGTCTTACAGTCACAGGAAATAAGCATTTTGTACAATGTGAGTTTAGGCATGTTTTTATGATAGATATTAGGATGTGATGATCAATGATTTTTAAGAATAAAAATATATTACAATAAGACAATTCTATGGAGTCAGAATGAAAATAAAAGTTTAGGAGAAAAACATGTGGTATAAAATTTCTGACTATTCAAAAGGACTGTGTTCATATATCTTTTAAATGGATAATGGTGGATATCGAACTGCTATGGTATTTGGTTCCAAATAATTCCTTTAAAAGAGGAATGTAACAATTTTATTTTTATATATCAATATTTATAATATGCCAGAAATTACATCATTTCCAATATTTAAACTTTCATACATCTTGCCATAAAAAGTTGTTAGGTGTCAACTTTAGGATGTGTTATGGGACATATAGTTTTTCCGAAATTCTTTTAAAAGCTATGCAAGTAAAAATATTTGAAAACTACTGTCATAGGTGGAGAATTAAGTAGGGGCTGTTTAAGCCTACCTGCAGCTTCAGGGTTCTTGCGAGCTACCAAGGATGAAGCAAATTGGAGCCATTATGTTACTAATTTATTCAGTTTGCAAGCCAGAAACAGGGACTCTTCCTAGGCCAAACACAGAACCATTTTTCCCCTCTCACTTTTCCAAAGTCTCTTCCTTTATCCCCCTCTTTCCTACATTCACCTTCGCTCCCATTCAGTTCTCTTTTAGCTAGCTTTGCCTCACCTCTCTTAACTCAAACTTTCATCAGGGCTTCTCACCTCCCATTGCCTAAATACAAATACTCCTATAATTAAGGAGAGGATAAAATCAAAAGATCTATAAGTCGATTTGATCAGATGTCAAAAGAGAGGTTTAATACAAACAGCTGCTGTGTCATCTGCTGAGGGCTCATAGCTTCCCCTCTTCTCTGGAGAACTGCCTTGGGCTGATAGCAGCTGCCCACCAAGAAGGTTATACCCTAGTCTGGAAGCAGCCCTTTACCGGAGGTTGACTGATTAACAGTTTCAAAAAGCTGTTCTCTAGTCTCAGTAGGGAGCAACACTGCTGTGTGGTTTATGCTCGAGAATCTTCTACCATAGATCAAGTCAGTTTGGGGCTGTCCCTCCCAGCTCTGAAACCAAGCACACGAGTCTCCTCTTTGTTAAAATGTTCTATCAAGCATCTTTCCCCCAAACAAACCAGTTTTGAACACATTGAAAATCTGTTGAGGTAAATTCCTCCTCCCAATGCCAGCCTCTATGATTTCATGTAGTAGCTGATGTCTTAGAGACCTCTGTAGAAAGTTAGCCCTTCACCACCTGATCTCACTTTCATGTGTAGATTCAAATGACCTTAAACTCAGGGAACCTAGAGCATAGGGAAAAATCCATTGCTTGTGAAAAAGTCTTTATTAATTAATTTATTCAAAAATGTGTTACAAATGCAAATGAATCAGAAACTCTGGGCTTGGGGCACAGGAATCTGTTTTAACACGCCCACCAGGTGATTCTGATGTATACTTAAAGTTTGAAAAAGACTGATACAGAAAGCTCTGTTAGTGTCTCGCCTAGATCTCACCAGAGCACCCATAATGCAGCTGCTAAAGAGTTGGCTGCTGAAGTCTTACAGTTGTCCGCCTTTCTCTGGAGAATTGCCCTCAGCTGTCAAAGCTGCTACCGGGCAGCTGTGTCCCAGGTTGGGCGTGGCCCATTACTTTTGAGTCACTGAAAGAGGTATAAAAGCCTGACTTCTTGACAAAAATGGGGACAGCTCTGAAGTGTGCTTTATGTTCCAGACCCATAACCCCGTAGGCTAGACTTTATTTGAGACCACATCTTTTCCTGGTACTTTTTCTTTCTCTGCACTGCTTCTCTCATTTACAGGTGTTTCCTAAAGTATTCCCTCAACACATCATCTGCAACCAAAACCCTGCTTCTGCAGAATCTGATCTTATAAGGATGGAGCTAAAAATGTTCATAAAACACTCTAAACACAGGAAATTCAGCAAGCCAACCAAATAACCAGACTAAACCGTAATATGTAACCACTGTTGTTCTTTGAAGACAAGAAAAAAACTGCCGCAATATTTTAAGCATCATTTTTTTCTTATTTTTTTGACATTCAACTTTATTTTATATTAGTTTAAGCTTCACAGCATAGTGGTTAGACATTTATATAATTTACACTGTGGTCCTCCCAATTAGTCTAGAACCCACCTGGCACTATACATAGTCATGACAATATTATGGACTATATAATCTATGCTGTACTTTATATCCATTCGACTATTTTTAACAACCAATTTGTACTTCTTAATCCCTTCTCCTTTTTCACCAAGCCTCCCAACCCCCCATCTGCTGTGAACATAGGGGTTCATAGATCTTTACAAATTATTGTTTTGGTTTTCTTTGGATAAATATCCAGAAGTGCAATTGCTGGGTCAAAAGTTGGTTCTATTTTTAACTTTTTGAGGAACCTCCAGGCTGTTTCCCATAGTGGCTGCACCAACTTGAAATCCAACCAACAGTGCACAAGGGTTCCCATTCTTTCATATCCTCTTTGTCTTTTTCTTTCTTTCTTTCTTTTTTAGGATGACTCCTAATTTTATAAATTAAAGGCCAGGCATTGTAGATAAAAACAGTAGAGATTATGAATATGATATCTTTTCTTTAATTTTTTAAAAATTGATTTTATTATTTTAATTAGTTTCAAGTATACAGGACATTGGTAAGACATTTATATAGTTTATAAAATGATCCC
>NW_011889675.1:610247-681879 GCF_000151845.1 Pteropus vampyrus
CTAATTGCTCCTTATCTCCTCTGGTTTTCCACCTAGTCATTATATTAATGCTAACTGCATTCCCTAAGCCATGCTCCCCATCCCTATGACCATCTATCAACTACTAATTTGTACTTCTTTAACCCTTCACCCCATTCTCCCAGGCCCACAACCCACCACCCCCTTGTCCATCACCAAATTGTCCACTATATTTGTGAATCTGTTTTTGATTAGTGATTTCTTTTTGTTCTTTATTCTGAATGTAAGTGACATCATACAGTATTTATCTTTCTGTGTCTGACTAATTTCATTCAGCATAATAACCTCTAGGTCTATCCATGTCACTACAAATGGTAGGATTTCATTTTTTTAATGGCTGAGTAATATTACATTGTACATATGAACCATAACTTCTTTATCCAATCATCTGTTGATGGGCATTTAGTTCGCTTCCATATCTTGGCTATTGTAAATTCTTCTGCCATGAATATAAGAGAGCATAGATCTTTACATATTATTGTTTTGTTTTTCTTTGGATAAATACCCAGAAGTTCAATTGCTGGGACAAAAGGTATATCCCTTTTTAATTTTTTGAGAAACCTACAGACTGTTTTTATGGTGGCTGTACCAATTTGCAATCCCACCAACAATGTATGAGGGTTTCCTTTTTTCTGCATCCTTGTCAACACTTGTTGTTCTTTGATTTATTGATGAGAGCCATGCTGACAGGTATCAGGTGATATTTCATTGTGGTTTTAATTTGCATTTCTCTGATGGTTAGTGACCTCGAGTATCATTTCATATGTCTATTGGCCATCTGTGTTTCCTCTTTGGAGAGTATCTGTTCAGGTCTTCTGCCCATTTTTTAATTGGATTGTGTGTTTTTTGCTGTTGAGTAGTATGAGTTGTTTATATATTTTGGATATTAACCTCTTATCAGATGCGTCATACATGAATATCTTCTCCCAATCAGTTGGTTGTCTTTTTGTTTGGTTGATGGTTTCCTTCGTTGTACAAAACTTTTTAGTTTCATATAGTCCCACTTGTTTAATTTTTTCTTTTGTTTCCCTTGCCTGGAGAGATACATCTGAAAAGAAAGTACTCTTAGTTAACTGCCTATGTTTTCTTCTGGTTTTATGGTTTCGGGTCTTAACATTTAAGTCTTTAATTCATTTTGAGTCCATTCTTCTATGTGGTGTAAGAAGGTGGTCTAGTTTCTTTTTTCTTTTCTTTTTCTTTTTTCTTTTCTTTTTTTTGCATGTATCTGTCCAATTTTCCCAACACCATTTATTGAAGAGACTGTCTTTACCCCATTGTATATTCTTACCTCATTTGTCATATATTAAGTGAGCGTATAGGCATGTATTTATGTCTGAGATCTCTATTCTGTTCCATAGACCAATGTATCTGTTTTTATGCCAGTACCACGCTGCTTTGATTATTGTAGCCTCATTGTACACTTTGATATCAGGTAGTGTGATGCCTCCAACTTTATTCTTCTTTCTCAAGATCGTCATGGCTATTTGGGGTCTTTAATGGTTCCATATAAATTTTAGGCTCTCTGAAAAATGCCATTGTTATTTTGATAGGGATCACATTGAATCTATAGATTTCTTTAGGTAGTATGACCATTTTAATGATGTCGATTCTTCCTATTCATGAGCATGGTATATACTTCCATTTATTTTTATCTTCTATAATTTCTTTTTTCAATAACTTATAATTTTCTAAAAACAGGTCTTTTAACACCTCGGTTAATTTGATTCCCAAATATTTTATTGTTTTTGATGCAATTGTAAATGGGATTGTTTTCTTAATTTGTCTTTCCAAAAGTTCATCATTGGCGTATAAAAATGCCACTGACTTCTGAATATTAATTTTGCATCCTGCTACTTTCCTGAATTCACTGATCAGTTCTAACAGTTTTCAGGTGAACTCTTTAGGGTTTTCTGTATATAGTATCATGTTCTCAGCAAATAATGAGAGTTTTACTTCTTCCTTTCCAATTTGGATACCTTTTATTTTACTTTCTTGTCTTATTGCTGTGGCTAAGACTTCCAATACAATGTCGAAGAGCAGTGATGAAAGTGGGCATCCTTGCCTTGTTCCTGATCTTAATGAAACACTTTGAGCCTTTTCCCATTGAGTATATTAGCTGTAGCTTTGTCATATATGGCCTTTATTATGTTGAGGTATGTTCCCTCTATTCTCACTTTGCTGAGAGTTATTATCATAAACGGATGCTGGTTTTTGTCAAACACTTTTTCTGCATCTATCAATATGATCATATGGTTTTTATCTTTTGATTTGTTAATGTGGTGTATCACATTAATTGATTTGAGGATATTATTGCATCCCAGGATTAAGTCCATCTTGATCATGGTGTATGATGTTTTCAATGTATTGCTGAATTCAGTTTGCTAATATTTTGTTGAGGATTTTTGCATCAATGTTCATAAGAGATATCAGCCTATATATATATATATATATATATATATATTTGTAATGTCTTTGTCTGGTTTTGAAATCAAGGTAATGGTGGCCTCATAAAAGGAGTTAGGGAGCCTTCCCTCTTCTTGAATGTTTTGGAATAGTTTGAGAAAAATAAGTATTAATTTTTCTTTAAATCTTTGGAAAATTTTACTACGAAGCCATCTGGTCAAAAACTTTTCTTTTTGTGGAGGCTTTTGATTACTGATTCTGTTTCATTGGTGGTGATAGGTCAGTTTTGATTTTTTGCTTCTTCTTGACTCAGTCTTGGGAGATTGTAATTTTCTAGGAATGTATTTATTTCTTCCAGATTGTCCAATTTGTTGGCATATAATTTCTCATAGTATTTTCTTATAATCCTTTCTATTTCTGTGGAGTTTGTAGTTACTTCTCTTTTGCTTCTGATTTTATTTATTTGGGTTCTTTCTCTTTTTGCCTTGATGAGTATGGTTAAGGGCTTATCAATTTTGTTTATCCTGTCAATGAACCAATTCTTGGTGTTCTTAATCTTTTGTATTGTTTTTCTATACTTTATTTCATTTATTTCTGCTCTGATCTATATTATTTCCTTCTTTCTACTTACTTTAAGCTTTGTTTACTGTTCCTTTTCTAGTTCACTTAAGTGTAAGCTCAGATTGTTATTCGAGGGGTTTTATTGTTTGTTTCTTGAGGTAGGCGTGTATTGCTATGATTTTCCCTCTTAGGACTGCTTTCACTGTGCCCCATATATAGATTTAGAGTTGCTGTGTTTTCATTTTCATTTGTCTTTAGATTTCTTTTGATTTCTTCCTTGATTTCATTGTTAACCCATTCATTGTTTAGTACCTTGTTATTTAGCTTCCATGTGTTTATGTATTTTCTAGTATTTTTTTCTTGTAGTTCATTTTTACTTTATACCACTATGATCAGAGAAGACAGTTGATATGATTTCACTCTTCTTAAATCTATTGATACTTGTTTTGTAGCCTAACAAGTGTTCTATCCTGAAAAATATTCCATGCACACTTGAGAAGAATGTATATTTTTCTGCTTTGAGAATCAATTAAATCGATCTGGTCTAGGGTGTTCTTTAAGCCTGCTGTTTCTTTGTTGATTTTCTTCCTGGAAAATCTTTCCATGGAATTCAATTAGGTGTTAAAATCTCCTATTTTGAGTGTATTTCTGTCAATCTCTCCCCTTATTTCTGTCAATAATTACTTTTTATAGTGGGTGCAACTGTGTTGGGTGTGTATATGTTTACTAGGGTTATGTCCTCTTGACTTATTGATCCCTTTATCATTATGTAATGCCCTTTTTTATCTCTTATTATAGCCTTTGTTTCAAAGTCTATGTGATAAAAGTATTACTACACCCACTTTTTATTTATTTACATTGCATGAAATATCTTTGACCATTTCTTTATTTTAGTCTGTGAGTGTCATTTCATATGAAGTGGGTCTCTTGTGGACAGTATGTATGAGTTTTGTTTTCTTATCCATTCAGCTACCCTATATTTTTTTATTTAAGAATTTAATCCATTTACATTTAAAGTGATTATTGATAGGTACATAGTTACTGCCAGTTTTATTATTTATGTTTATGGGTTCCTCTCCCCCCCCCTTCATTTTATAGAAGTCCCTTTAACATTTGTAATAATACTGGGATTTTGGTGATAAATTTCTTAAAATTTTCCTACCTAGGAAACTATCTCAGCTTCAGTTTATTTTTTACATTAATTTACTATTTCAATGGCTACACCTTTTCTTTTGTCTTATTAAATATAACCCTTTGTTTTATTATTTTAGTGGTTGTTTTAACTATGTTGATTCTTCCAATCCAAGAACACGAAATATCTTTCCATTTCTTTGTATCTTCTTTGATTACTTTTAATAGAGACTTGTAGTTTTCAGTATATAGGTCCTTCATATATCAAATTTATTCCTCTGTATTTTACTCTTTTTGTTGCAATTGAAAAAGGAATTACTTTTTTCTACTTCTTTTCTGATGCTTCATTATTAGAGTATAGGAATGCTATGGATTTTTAAACGCTGATTTTGTATCCAGAAACTTTATTGTATTGCTTATTGTTTCTAGTAGTGTTCTTGTGGAGTCTTCAGGGTTTTCTATATAGAGAATCATGTCATCCGCAAATAGTGACAGTTTGATTTCTTTGTTTCCTATTTGAATGAACTTTGTATCTTTCTCTTGCCTGATTGCACTTGCTAAGATCTCCAATGTTAAATTGAATAAGAGTGGTGATAGTGGACAGCCTTACCTTGTTCCTGATCTTAGAGGGAAAGTTTTTAGTTTTTCACCATTAAGTATAATGTTGGCTGAGAGTTTGTTATATATGGCCTTTATTATGTTAAGGTACTTTCCTTCTATATCGATTTTGTGAAGTGTTTTGACCATAAGTGGATGCTATATCTTGTCAAAGGCTTTTTCTCCATCTATTGATATGATCGTATGACTCTGATTTTTTAATTTGTTTATATGGTGTATCACATGAATCTATTTGCATATGTTGAACCATCACGGTGCCCCTAGGGTGAAGCTCACTTGGTCATGGTGTATAATCTTTTTAATATGTTGCTGTATTCGGTTCACTAGGATCTTATTTAGGATTTTTGCATCTATGTTCATGAGGGATATTGGTGAGTAGTTTTTGTGTGTATGTGTGTGTTATCTTTACCAGGTTTGGTATCAGGGTAATATAGGACTCATAAAATGCATTGGGAATTATTGCCTGTTTTGGGATTTTATGGAAGAGTTTGAAGAGAATAGGTTTTAAATCTTCTTTGAATGTTTGGTAGAATTCCCAAACATCTGGCGAAGTCATCTGGTCCTGGACTTTTACTTTTTAGTAGGATTTTGATGATTGTTACAATTTCCATACTGCTGATTGACTATTTAGATTTTCCAGATCTTCTTGATTCAATCTAGGAAGGTTGATCTGGTCCATTTCTTCTAGGTTATTAAATTTGTTGTTATATACTTTTTCATAGTGTTCTTGTATATTCCTTTGTATTTCTGTGGTATCTGTCATCATTTCTCATCTTTCATCCCTGATTTTATTCATTTGTGTTCTTTTTTTTTTTTTTTTTGCTTTAGTAAGTCTAGCCAGGGGGTTGTCAATTTTATTAATCTCTCAAAGAACCAAATCTTTGTTGCAGTTATTTTTGTTGTTGTTGTTTTCAATTTCATTTAATTCTGCTTTGATTTTGATTATTTCTTTCCTTCTGCTGACTTCAGGCTTCATTTGTTCTTCCTTTTCTAGTTTTTTAAGATGAGATGTTAGGTCGTTTATTTGGACTCATTCTTGTTTTTGGAGATAGGCCTTTAATGATATGAACTTTCCTCTTATGACCGCTTTTGCTATGTCTCAAAAGTTTTGATATGTTGTCCAATCATTATCATATGTTTCTATGTATTTCTTGATCTCTCTTTTTATTTCTTCTCTGACACAGTCATTCTTCACTAGAGTGTTGTTTAACCTCCATGTATTTGTGGTTCTTCCCGCTTACTTTTTACAGTTGATCTCCAGCTTCAAAGCATTATGTTCAGAGAATATCTTTGGCATGATTTCAACCCTCTTATATTTATTGAGGCCATCTCTGTGTCCCAGTATATAATCAATCCTTGAGAATGATCCATGTGCACTAGAGAAGAATGTATAAGCAGCTGTTTTGGGATAAAAGGCTCCATAAATGACAATTAAGTACAGTTGGTCTAATATGTCATTTAAGGATGTTATTTCTTTATTGATTTTCTGTTTGGATGATCTGTCCATATCCAACAGTGGGATATTTAGGTCCCCTACTATGATAGTGTATTGGAATGTTTCTCCCTTTAGTTTTGTTAGTAATTGCTTCATATATTTCGGGACACCCTGATTGGGAGCATAGATGTTAAGAAGTGTATGTCTTCTTGGTGCATAATTCCCTTTATCATTATGAAGTGTCCCTCAGTATCTTTACTTACCTTTTTGATTTTGAAATGTAATTCGCCCAATATTAGTACTGCTACTCACGCTTTTCTCGGAATGCCATTTGCTTGAAATATCATTTTCATCCCTTTCACTTTGAGTCTACATTTGTCTTTGGAACTGAGATGTGTCTCTGGGAGGCAGCATATGGTTGGGTTTTGTTTTTCGATTCAATCTGCAAATCTCTGCCTTTTATTGTCGAGCTCAGTCCATTTACATTTAGGCTGATTATTGAAACATGAGGTTTTCCTATAACCATTTTATGTATTGCTTTCTGGTAGCTGGTGTTTCCATTGCTTCCTTGTCCTTGTGTGTCTTTTTTAGTTTTGGGGTTTTTTGTTTGTTGGTTGGTTGGCTTTTATGGTTTTTCCCTCTGATTCTTCTTGTTTTATGTTATATACTTCAGTTCTGAATCTCTGGCTTGTGCTTACCATTATAAATATGTAGAGGATAGTTATATATATATATATATAACTATATAGCTGTATATATATATACAGCTGTCCATTTTCTTCTGTGTATGCCTTATCTCCATTCCTCTTTGCAAATTTGGATCTTTTATTCCTCCCCTTCTGTCATTGTTGTCTCAATATGTCCCTATATATGCTGATCTTTTATTACTATCTTACTATAACAAATCTCTTATTGTTTAAACTTGTAATGCCCTGTTCTTAGTAAGGATTACACTCCACTGTTTCTATCTGCCTGCTAGTAACCTTACTCCTAGTTACGTATTTTTTTTTTGTCATTTTATTTTAGGTGAGCTGACCTCTTTCCGTATTTCCTGTAATGCAGGCCTCATAGTGGAGAATTCCCTCAATTTTTGTATGTCTCCTTCATATCTAAAGGAGAGCTTTTCTGGCTACATTATTCTTGGCTGGTAGTTCCTTTCATTTTATAGTTTGAATATTTGAGTCCACTCCTTTCTAGCTTGCAAGGTTTGTGCTGAGAAGTCCAATGATAATCTAACGGGTTTTCCTTTATAGGTTATCATCTTCTTTTCCCTGGCTGCCTTGAGAATTCCATCTTCGTTATTGATTTTTGATAACTTTAATACAATGTGTCTTGGTGAAGGCCTTTTTGGTTGAGATAATTGGGTGTTTTATTGACTTCTTGAATTCCAAGCTACAACTCATTCCTTAGATTTGGGAAATTCTCGTCCACTATTTGTCTGAAAGTGCTTTCTAGTCTCTGCTCCTTTTCCTCGCCTTCGATAATGCCCATTATTCTTATGTTTCCTCTCCTGATGATATCAGCTAGTTCTTGTATTTCTCTTTCATTTCTTTCATTCTTCAGTTTCTCTCTTCTTCCTTCTGATTTATTTCTAGATTTCTGTCTCGATATCACTGATTTCTTCCATTTGGTCGACTCTACTTCCCAAGCTTGCTATTTCATTTTTCAACTCTTGCAGTGTGTTCTTCATCTCCAGAAGTTCGGTTTGGTTCTTTTTGAGAGCTTCTTTCTCCTTACTAAAGAACTCATTCTGCTCATCTAGTTGTTTTTTTTTTTTCAATTTCTGTGATAGCTTATGCACAGATCCCACGCTCAGACATGCTGTTGTACAGTTTGGTGTTTTGTGTTGAGTTTTAGATGTTCACCTTATTGTTTTTTCAAGGTGTGTGATCTGCCATGTTTCTGACTTCACTCCATTCTTTTACTTTGTTTAATTCTCCTCTCCCACTTCACAAGATCCTTAAAATAAATATCTGTCTTTCCATGTTCACTCTCAAGCTCTGTATTCTTTTGCTAAGTACCAAAAGAAAGGTTTGAATTAGATAATCTCATCTCTGCTAATGCGTTATTAGTTAACTCCTTACTATCTCTCACAGTATGGTAAATGTCCTGGCAAATAATGGTCTATCAGGCTTCAGGGAAGCCTCTGTGTAAAGTGTGGGGGGCAGTGAGGAGGAGATTTGGGTGCGTAATCCTTAAAATACCTTTCAAATTTCATTGTGTACAGTGACCACCTAGTGAGTTAGTAAGTATGATAAGTTGGATATAATACATCAAGCTGTAAAATCCCTCAGTTTTGAACCTGTCCTTTTAAATATGGCAAATTAAACTCAACAATTCTAATTAATTCTTTGCTTTGAGCTTGGGAAGGTTCAAGTAATGACCTCCTATGGAGCTGGGAAATGTCTCCACTCTTCCTCCCCAGATTACCTGAAGTGACCCCCACTTTGTTTTTGTTTGCCCAGCAAGCAAGAAAGGACCATTTCTATGCTTTTTTTAATATGAAGAAATTTGGGTTCTAGGTGGGTATTCAGCTTTCAAGCAGTGTAATAGAATTATCTCTGTCCAATCAGTCTATCAATCATATTCAATGCAAAATTAATATGGATACTTAAGATTCTTTGGTATTTTCTTGAGCCAAGTTTGTTTTTATTGGGGTGGGTCAAGTATCCCAGTATGTGTCTCCTTCTCTTTCAGTCTTTTAATTACCAAAATTAACCCCTTCCAAGCCATCAAACAGTTAAGGAAGGAATAAAACATTTGTATTATGATTACAATTTAAAATTCTTAAAAAAAAGCCCTTTCTGTTAAAAAAATTTCACAAATAAAAATGGTGTTATGTTGATCAATTAGTGTATCAGATTGTACAATGATAAATGTTATAATCTAAGATTCCTAAATTAGAATATAGTTAGACTAAAAAATGTTAGTAAAATTTTCTTTTACTTTATTCTGATACTTGTTTTAACTCCCTTCAAACATCTATGTTCCTAGATATTGTTGTCTTTACTCTGTATTCCCTTCTTTCAATTAGGGAGACAGACAAGCAGTTGTCTTGAGAGTATAAGGTCACTGTCATTCCATAAATGGATTCCAGTGGCTGCTACAGAAGCAAGTGGTGAGTGTTCCCTGTCACTTGCAAACTATAAATTAATTAAGTTGACAACTTTTCTTTCTTTATGTTATGTTTTCAGAGGGACTTTTGAAATATCATTTGTTGCATTTTCTAATTATAAAAGTAACATATGATCATTGTAGAGAATTGATAGTACAGAAAAGTACTAACAGGAGAATAAAATTCTCAGCATCTAGAGATAATAGCTGGTAGCATTTCGATGTATTTATTTATAAGTTTTAATGTGTATATAAAATATTTTTAATTGGGATCATATTATATATAAAATGCTGTACGTTAGCTTTTCAAAGTGTCCTTACATTTGAAACATTTTAAAGTATCAGTAGGTATTTGAAAACACCATTTAAAAGTGTTATATAACATTTTGTTTTATGAATATACCATGGGTTATTTATTAAAAATAACATACTTTCATTGTTGGAAATTCAGTTCGATTCTATCTTTTCCATCTTAAAAATAACTCTGTACTTAAACTTCATCTGAATTTCTAATTGTTTTATTATATTATAATCCTACAAAGGGAATTACTGGGTCTAAGAGTGTGATTTTTTTCAAAAAACATTCATGATAAGAATTTTTAAATTATTTTTTAAAATTTGTACCAATTTACCATTGTCAGTGTTTGAGTGTGCCTGTCCATTTCTCCCTAATAATCATTTAATAGTGCTTAATTTGATTGACAAAAATAGTATATATCACTGGTATTTTAAAAGATTGAACATTTAATAAATATGTCCATTAGGTTCTTGAACTTGTCTCATGTGTATTTATCTCTATTCTTCTTTATCCATTTTCTTTTTTGATTTTATGAGCTTTTTAATATTTCAAATCTATAATCCCTTTTCAATGTTTGTTGCAAATATTTTTTCTAGTTTGTGGCTTCTTTCAGGTTTTCTTATTTAGTAATGGCTTTTGATCTTCAAACTTTTTTTGTTGTTTTTGTATAGTCTAAATATATTGATTTTTCCATATGTGATTTCTTCCATTGCTTATATGCTTTAAAAAATCTATTCTTATTTAGTAGAGTTTTTTGTTAGTTTTAATTAGTTAGGCTTATAATTTTGAAGGCAGTGGATTTCTTCTACACAACTGAAAATATAACTATAGCTGTACTTTGTTCATTTTAAGTATTTTATAGACAGATTTGGAAGCGTGAGTTACAAAAGTAGGAGCAGCTGTAAGTCCATTTACACAGGACCGTGTGTGGAGAAGAGAATCTTAAGAAGTCTTTTTTAAAAAGACTTGAAATGTTGACATTTTATTGCACTGAAAAACTGTGTTGATTGAATGTTTCACATTATTCACTTCACACTGTGTAAGATCTCTGTAATTCAAAGCAACACAATACTCGCACTGAAGAACACCCCAGCAATTTTCATTTTGAGGATTATCCAACTATATTCTTATCTTAGAAGAGCTAAAACAATATTTCTCAAAGGGTGGTCTTTAGACTCCTTGCATCATAATCATTTAGATTACTTGTTAAAGTGGAGATTCCTGTACCTTCCCTCCAAAGATAATACTTTTAATGGCTTGGGGTTGGGATCTCAGAATGCACATTTTAACAAGAATCACAGATGATTCTAGTATACTCCAAAGTCTGAGAACCTCTGGGCTAGGAAGGAGTATTACTTTAAGAAGTGGACCTTGGAGGTAAAGAAGAAAAAGCAAACATGTGAGACCTTGTGATCAAAGACAGATCTGAAACCAGTATATCAGCCAACAGGCAGAAGGGACAGTCAGAATGCAATAGGGTATAGGTGGAAGAGCACTAGTCTATTAATGAGAAAAAGGAACTCTGCTACTTAATATCTTGTGTCCTAGGGCAAGTCACAACTCTTCAGATTTCTTATCCTTAAAAATAAAAAATACTTGTACCCAAGTACAGTCATGAGTCATTTAACAACAGAGATACATTCTAAGAAATGTGTTGCTATGTAATTTCATTGTCGTGTGAACATCATGGAGTGCATTTACATACACCTAGATGCAATAGCCTATTACACACCTAGGCTATATGGTATAGCCTATTGCTCCTAGGTAACAAACCTATATAGCATGTTACTATACTGAATACTATAGGCAATTGTAACACAATGGTAAGTATTTGTGTATGTAAACATATCTAAACATAGAAAAGGTACAGTAAAAATACCATAGAAAAGACAAAAATCATACAGTTGTATAGAGAACTTAGCATGAATGGAGCATGCATGATTGGAAGCTGCTCTGGGTGAGTCAATGAGTGAGTGGTGAGTGAGTGTGAAGGCCTAGGCCATTACTGTATGCTGCTGTAGACTTTATAAATCTCACAACCTCTCCCTCTGCTTCTTTGTGACAGGGTTATTAATAGTATTTCAAAGTTGTCAATGCTGCTCCGTGAACAGGGATGTGGGCTGGATTGATTGGAAATATTGAGGAGAAACTGACTGAGTGAGGCATTGATCTCCATAATAGTGACTTTCAGGAGGAAGTGAAAGGTAGCTTGAGGATCAGTAGGAATAAGGAATCAAGATAGAGACATAAAGGAATATAGGGATTGCCATGGCAATGTGGTTTTGGCTATTGCATGTTGGAGCTGTGGGCAGATTAAGGAACTTTGTGGTATTCATTTAAAAAAAGAAAGTATTTAACATGGAGAGGGTATAGAAACGAGGACTCAATATTTTGACTTCACATATTTGATTTTGGTTCCATTGACCTTACCTGGCTCTCTCTGACATTAAATTGATGAAAGAAATAAAATTTATCTATGCTTTACATCATTACAACCTGAACATATTTTTAAAGTACAGGGACAGGCTGGCTCAACACTACTACAGTAACCTCTTACTGGAGTGGCAGTCGCACTTAATACTTCTTTAAGCTGGCTCTTGTAGACCTGTGTCCTTGTATAGGATCTTAAGTCCTCAACAAAGAATTTACAGCAACATACTCTGAAGACCATGAAGCTAGATCTGGTAAGGCTATAGCATACTCTGAATATGTAGTGATGGTGGGCGAGCTTCCCTGTGCCGACTGGGGAGGATATAATCTGTGCACTCAAAATTGAGGTGCTACAAGTGAAAGGGACTCTATTTCCAAGCCCCACAGATATTGCTCCCATTTGAGAAAAAAATTCTCATAAATTACATATTCTTCCATTTCTTACAGGAAATTCAGCTCTATTATAACCTTATGGGACCATCATCATATATGCAATCCATTGTTGACTGAAACATCATTATATGATGCATGACTGTATACAGGATTATAAGTACCAAGTGAAATAACAAATTTAACTGTACTTTATAAAGTTCACAGTTTTATTTTTAAAAGAAAAAGGAATCAAAGGAATTGCTGGTGCTAGTCAGCACCATGTGGCTCCAGATACTAGTGACTCAGTGTTGACAAGTTTCAGAGTTCAGTGTCAAGAAATGCAGTCCCTGGAAGGACTTGAAGTGGGGATAAGGGTAAAGGAAGGGAGAAGTTAGTATATCAATTGAAGGACTATGGTAGAAAGACCACAAGACCTATATCAGACAAAACAAAGCTATAAGTGATCTCAGTCTTACTGAGTGATATGAATAATAGCCACCAAGTTCCTTTATCAGGCTTTATATTCCCCCTCTCCCCCTCATTTTGAAGCAGAATTAGGTCTGGGTATGAGGTGAAGGCACAACTGTAAGAGGTGGTAAGTTAAACTGGTTCATAGAATTAGAGGACTGATAGCTATGAAGGTTGAAGGGAGGTGGAAGGAGTCCAAGCATATACCTTTTCTGTTGTCATAACTTCAGGATATGAGAAATATGCCTTTTAAACAGTCTAATTTCCCTTTAACTTCTCTTCTTTATAATATTTCAGTGACTTTTATGTATTACAAAATTAATATATTCCGATGTTATTAAATCTTACAGGGTAAAAATAGATTATAAAGCAATAGATAGAGATGTGCATAGTTATTTGAACCAGCCTGATGCAAGGTCTATTCATTAAGTGTAATGGGTTTCAGTCTGTTAAGAACCATCTGAATTATTCCTGAATTGAAATTCCCTTTAATTTCTTATTATCTGTGTAATCTTGAATATGATATATATGACCCACCATTTTTTAAATTTGGAAAATGGAAATAAAAATTTCTACTTGAATAGTTATTTGAGGATTAAATCAGCTATAATAGTAAAAGAATCCGGTACAATGACTGGTCCATAGTAAGTGCCCGGTATCCTTTTTTTAATGAATTAATAAAATTTCGAGAGTTCTTATCTGATTTTCTAATATAGTGCCTAAGCTCATTGCTTTATCTCTGATCCTATGGGTTCCGTTATTCTTCCTCCCTTAGTTTTAACCTTTTTTGCTTGATCCATCTTTTTGATCCACTTCTCTTTCACATTTTCTCATTCCCTCGCACCTTTATTTCTAAGGAAGTGAGGTTTCATTGTTCTGGAATTTAGGACCACTTCTCTCTTGATGAAAATCTTTGTCCTTAGCCTCCTGAATACTGAATATTTTCCCCTGATGTTCTACTCAGATGTATCTCTCTGAACTAGCCTTCTACTTTGTTTGTGACCCCTTCTGAAATTTTTATTCTGCATCATTTACCCTGCTACTGTATCCAAGGTTTGATTTATTTAATTTTTTTATTTTTCCAATTAGAGTTGACATTCAATATTTTATATTAGTTTCAGGTATACAATATACTGGTTAGTTTAGTACCCACCTGGTACCATACATAGTTATTACAATATTATAGACTATATTCCTTAGTCTGTACTTTATATGCCTATGATTATTTTGTAACTACCAATTTGTACTACTTAATCCCTTCACTTTTTTTCATCCAGCCCTCCAACTCCCTTCCCATTTGGAAACCATCAAAATGTTCCCTGTATCTATGAGTTTGTTTCTGTTTTGTTTGTTCATTTATTTCGTTCTTTAGTTTCTACATATAAGTGAGATCAAATGATATTTGCCTTTTTCTGTCTGACTTATTTCACTAAGCATAATACTCTCTAGGTCCATCCATATTGTCACAAATAGTAAGATTTCATTCTTTTTTATGGCCAAGTAATATTCCATTGTATATATGTACCATCTCTTCTTTATCTTGGCTATTATAAATAATGCTGCAATGAACATAGGAATGAATATATCTTTTCAAAGTGTTTTTTGGATTTCTTCATGTAAATACCCAGAAGTGGAATTACTGGGTCATACGGTAGTTCTATTTTTAATTTTTAAGGAATCTCCATACTGTTTTCTATAGTAGTTGCACCAATTTGCAATCCCACCAACAGTGTTTGAGAATTGCCTTTTCTTCAAACACTCACAAACACTTGTTTTTTGACTTATTGATGATAGCTACCCTGACAAGTGCGAAGTAATATCTCATTGTGTTTTTAATTTGCACTTCTCTGATGATTAGTGACATTGAGCATCTTTTTATATGTCTGTTGACCATCTGTATGTCTTCTTTGGAGAACTGCCTATTCAGGTTCTTTAAAGTTTTTTTTTTAATATCTCTTTCCCTTATTCCAAGGTAATTTTTCTAGCTCTTCAGTGTTTGTCATTCCTTTCCAGCCACATTCAAGTCTTCCCAGAGATATGCAAAAACACACTGACATAAATTCCAACTAGTAATGGATGATATCCCAATTAGGCTGGAATTTTCACCAGTTGGCTTTGCAAGTATGACAAAAGACCTCTTTTAAGACTCTAGAATATACTGTACTTACAGTAAATATTCACTTCAGCTAAACCTCTCTTTACCTAAAAGGGCCCAATAAGTTATTCTAGTTGCTGCATTATCTACATTTTGGATTTCTTTTCAGTGGGGAAAGTGTTAAAACCTTTCTTTTCTTTCTCTCTGCATCTAAGTAGCTCTGGATAACAGAATTGCAAAGTTTTTAGTTTGAGTTTGCAAAAGGGAACAAGCTTCTTTCTGAGGTGTTTGTTTGGAAGCCCCACACATCTGGGTATGGTCAGTGCTATGGTTGGTAGAAAATAAAAATAATTCACATATTTATTCATTCAACAAATAGTTATCAAGAACTATATAAACTATGTAAAGCTCTAGATGAAGAGATTAAGATGGGTAAACATGGACCCTGCTGAGATCTCACAGAGTTTATCATTGAATAGGGGAGATAAACCACAAACAAATACAATACATGGCATAAAAGGATAAATGTCATGTGAGTGGTAAAAGTGGAAGAGAATGTATTTCCTGAGAAGGGAAAGATTTCTCCAGCCATAAAACCTCATGTGATTAGTTTCCCTCAGTGACTGACCAAATGGTATGTCAGGCTCATAAAGAACGCTTCAGTAACAAGAATTTTTTCAATATTTCCTTTTTTTTTTTTATGCCTACAGCACCCAGTCTTCCTAGATGGTCTCCCATCCAAGTACTAACCAGGCCTGACTCTGCTTAGCTTCCGAGATCAGATGGGATCTAGTGTGTTCAGGGTGACATGGCCATAGACTCAATATTTCAAGTCAATATAAAGAAAAAATGAAATTCAATTGTCTCAACAATGAGCAGAGTGTCATTGGATGAGGGCAGCCCATGGGCACCAAATACCCTGACAATTGCAGTGCTCCATCTATAAAGGCTTCTTTCTTTTCCTCAGGTTGTGGAAATAAAATAAAACAGTCCTCAAAAGAAGCAAAGTGGAGAATTTCCATATTTGGCCTTTAAGAAATGGTTTGTTGGCATAGAATAGAATGAAAATAATGATAGACCTTTTGCTACTAGAGTATAATGACCCTTGTGGCCTTTCATCTCACTCTGTATCCTATACTTTAGAAGGTAAACAGCTATTTGAGTGGCAATATTGAAAACGATTTTAACTCTCTCCACAAGTATGAAGCAGACACAACCCACATTTGTTCACTGAGCCAAGACTACTAGCAAAAGAATGTTCCTGAATTTTCTCTTTTCCCCAAGCTCACCAAAACAGAAAGCCTGATATTAATAAATACAGGACCTCAATTGAGAAGTCAGAGAATCCATGGATAGCTAGAAAACTTATCAACTTGGAACTTACTCTTACATTGATATTGATATTGCATAGGAACTTAGATTTTAAATTCTGTAGATGAAATTACCACAATCCCAAAGTGTTAGTAAAATAATGGAACAGTTAGATTTCATTTTTTTACAGTCAAGGAAAAAAGGGTTTTTTTCTTCATATAGCACTGTCAAAATTCTGTTTTTTAAAGAATGATGAGTTATAAAACCTGACTCTGAATTTTAAATGCCACAGATGTGATGGAGTAATACCTTGCCAGATTTAGAAAATAAAATTACAAGATGTCCAGTTGAATTTGAATTTGAGATAAACAACTAATAATTTATTTTTTAGTATAAGTATGACCCATGCAATATCACACAACCCTAACTTTAGAGAGCATTGTTTGATTATATAATATTCTTATGAACTAGTTAAAGTTTAGGAGGTAGGTTTGCTTTTAGTTTCAGGGTTTTCATCATTCTCCATTCCTGCATGTCTTCTCAGCATACAAGATTTCTTTGAATAAATGCAAAGATCTTCTGTGAAGAAGACGATTCATTTCATAAATGAATTATTTTAAAGCCCATCACCCTTCTGCGAAAAAAAGTGAACAAAAAGCCTTTTTTTAGTACCCTTTTTGTGCCGTCCCAATTGCTCTTCACTTGCTGATCTGGGTTGAATCATTCTCACAAATGTCTCAACTATAAGTGCCTCAACGCTCTGCTGTTCTTGCTATGAAGACTCAACCAGAATGAGGTGGGGTGGGGTAGGGTGGAGGATGGGAAGAGTCTAGAAACTGAATCCAAAAAGTAGTAATATTTTAAATGAGAATTTGGAGAGCATCCAAAATGAATATGTAATAAGCTAAAATGTAGACCTCACATGAGATTTTCCTTTAAATAAAGAATATCACCTCCCCAAATATAATTCAGATGCTTTACCTTCTTTGATCATTTCAGTGAATATTCAATTTACTTTTCCATCAGAGGGTTCAAAAATGTCTGAAAAGTTGATGATTCTGCATTTAGTTCTTAACCAGTTTTACAAGGAAAAATACATCTTTATATTTGAATACCTTGATTCTGCTTCCAAGATTACTTAATTACTTCTTATTTCAAAAGGAGATTAGTTTCCTCCACCTCAGACCATACTGAAAACAGATACTAAGTATGACAAATAGAACAAATGAATATAAATGACATAGGCTCTTTCCTTAAATTTATAACAATCTTAGAAGGGCATCAAGTTATGCAAAAAAACTGTAAGAAATATTATTGATTTTCAGTAGTTCCTTTATTGTATCATAAGAAAACATTTTTATGAAACTCTGAAACAGCTTATCAAGATTTTTACTCTATTAAGACAGATATCCTGGATGATGAAATAACATTAAACATCATATTCAATTTTAAAAATTATTGCTTTTCAAACAATTCTTATAAATTCTTTAACTTTTTAATTAAAAATGTGATTTACACACTCTTGTTTTTTTGTTTATATGCTTTGTTAAAGTAGACACAGTATTTTTGTGTACTGTACTTACTTGAAACCCTATGAGTTATTGAGTTACATAGATAACATTATTTTACTGATGAAAAATATTGTAGTTCAGAGAGGTTAGGTGATTTGCAGAAGGATACACAGAAATGATTGCCTGAGCTGCCTTTAGAAATGAGTAAGAACTCTATTTAGGCACTTTCACATATAATATCTGCCCTCTCAGGATATGGAATAATAATGGAAAAATATTAGTATGCTTCTGTTTATGATAACTATAAAAACTTTTGTTCAGCCCCCAAACACTACAAAGGCTCAAAAAGATACCATACCCCTATGATGCTGACTGACATAAGCAAAAGCACAACTTTGGATAAAGTTTCCATGTTGATTGAAAAAATATTTTTCTATATGTGACTTTATACCATATACATTATACAGTATGTCTTTTGTGCAAGGAAGCGTCAATTATAGGAATTAAATTAAAATAAAAGCCTATATGCAGATAAAAAGATATTTTAAAAGTAATTAAAAAATTTTTCCACATCATGAATTACATATATTTGACAATAATGTTGGCATGCAAATAAGTATGTACAGTAAAACAGCATTAACTGAGATTCTAATAATATAAAATATATAATAATCAAGTTATGTTAGCCTTAAATATATTTTTTCACTGTAATTTAAAAAAATTGCCAAGCAAATTGATTAGGTCCACAATTCTTAATACATGTACTCTGAGAACTTACAAGCACACATACACATGTGTATGCATATATATTATATATTAGTATGCTAATTTAGAATATTCTTTTCAATAAAAAAATCTTGACGGTTTTGCATAAAAACTTCATTAGTTTGGTTTAACTTCATTAGTTTGGTACATCCTCAAACAAAAATTTCATATTTTAACATACTTGAAGTTCTAGTCAGAGTAATTGGGCAACAGAAGAAATAAAAGGCATCCAAACTGGAAAGGTAGAAGTAAAGCTATCCATATTTGTATATGTGAGTGTATGTATAGAAAATCCTAAAAAATGCACAAAAAAGTTACAACTAGTAAATGAATTCAACAAATTTATAGGATACAAGATCAACATGCCAAAATTAATTCTATTTCTATACACTAGCAATGAACAATTCAAAAAAGAAACTTTTAAAGAATTTTAAAGAACTCTTACAACTCTACAAAAAAATTTATTCCTTGTTAAACTCTCGGAATACTAGTAGTAGAAAGAAACTTTCTCAATCTGACAAAAGGCACCTACAAAAACTCTGTAGATAATATCACACTTAATGGTAAAAAAAAAAAAAAAAAGAAAAAAGAAAAAAAAGAAAACCTGAACACTTTGCTTTTAAGATCAGGAACAAAATGAGAAATTCTGTTCTTTCTACTTCTTTTCAACATCGTACTGGATGTTCTAGCAAGTATGATAAGTCAAGAAATAAAAGGCATTCAGATTGGAAAGGAAGAAGTAAGATTCTTCACAGATGACAAGATCATCTATATAGATCTTAAATCTACAAAAAAACTATAAGTGAATTTAACAAAGTTATAGGATACAAGATAAAAATAGAAACATCAATGTTCTTTTTATATACTAGCAACTAACAATTGGAAATTTTACTTAAAACAATACCATTGACAACAGCATAAAAAATAACCATGAAGGACTTAGGGGAAAATCTAACAAAAGATATTCAAGACCAGTATACTGAAAACTACAAAACACTACTAAAAGGGGTTAAAGAAATTATAAATAAATAGATATATGGTGTCCATAGGTCATAAGACTCAATTTTGTCATTTTGTCAATTTTCTCCAAGTTGATGTATAAATCCATATTTATTCAAATTCATATGGAAATACAAAGAATCTAGAATAGCTAAAACAACTTTAAAAAAGAGCACAAAGTTGGAGAAGAGTATCTGTTTTGAAAACTTTATAGAAATCAAAACCTTGTAGCACTAGTGTCTTTACACTAGTTTATCTTTATAAACATGTAGAATAATGAAACAGAATTAGAGAGTTCAGAAATAAGCCCACACATATATGGACAGCTGATTTTCAACAATGGATTAAATACAATTAAATGAAGGAAAGATAGTGTTTTCTACAAATTGTGCTGAAAAAATTAGATATCTGTACGTAAAAACATTAATGTGGGTCTACATCTTTTATCATATATGAAAATTAACTCAAAATGTATCATAGATTTGAATGTAAAACCTGAATATATAAAGCCTCTAGAAAAAAATATAGGAGAAAGTTTTTCATTATTGGATTAGCAAAGACTTCTTAGATATGACACCAACATACAATCCATAAGAGCAAAAAATGATAAAAAAGACCATCAAAATTTTAAAATTCTGCTCTTTGAAAGACACTATTAAAAGAATGTAAAGATAAGCCACTGACTGGGTGAAAATTTCGCATATAAATGATAAAGACTTATATGCAGACTATCTAAAGCACTCTCAACTCAATTTAATATGGGCAAGATTTGAATAGACACTTTTCTAAAGAAAATATATGAATGGCAAATAGGCCTATGAAAAAGATGATCATCATTAGTCATTGAAGAAACGAACATTAAAACTACAATAAAATACCACTACACATCAATTAGAATTGCTAAAATAAAAGTGACTGGCCATACCAAGGATTAATAAGGATGTGAAGGGACTGGAACACTCATATACTGCCATATACTATGGGAATGTAAAATGATACAACCACTTTGGAAACCAGGTTAGAAGACTCATATCATCATGATATCAATTCTCCCAAATAATATAACTAACACTGAGGAAGGCATCTACCAGGCACTCAGTAAATTGTTACTTTTGTTGTCACTTTAATATCAGAAAGTTCTGTAAAACAGAAATCATATACTTTTGATAGTAACCAATTAACACTTGAGACAGTCTCTTGAAGACAGAAAGTACACTAGATTAGAAAACTGGAGACCTAGTTGTACTTCAACTGTGCCAACATTTAGTTTTGCAATATTGTGACAAGTCATTTCACCTTTCTGGGCTTGAGTTCCTCACTTATGAAATCAGGTGATTAACAGATGCTCACTCTCAATCTACTTCTCATACTTATTATCTAAGACAAAGAGAGTTTAACATTAAATTTATTATTATCCCTGCTACAACTTGAGCATTGAGGAGCACAGTAAAATGTTACATAAATGCAGGCTAGAGTGAGCTTTTTGTCTGAATTATTTCAAATAATTACCTTAACTATCAATTGGCATTATAGATATATCCCTGCTGTGTTAGTAATGTTCAAAAAAAAATAATAATAAAATCCCCAGAATTTCGTACTTGCTCAAATCAGATGACTAAGAATAAGCAAAGAATTAGTTTTTATGGTCTTCTGATTTAGACTTTCAAGACATTCACAAGGCAGACTGCTAACTGATAACTGCAAAAGCCTTTAAAGTAGCATTTTTTAAAAAGTCTTCGTCGTTTTATTCTTATGCTAAATATTTGGGCACTGTTTTGATGATACATACAGTTTTACACTCAACCAAGTAGACAGGCAAGTTGTCAGTTTACATTCCTTATCAACAATGTTATTTTTATTTCCCTACAATGGTTTCTTTAGCACACTCAGGTGTTACAGTCCAAAATCATTAATAGTTTACTTTTTCTTTGGGTACTTTAATATTTTCCAAAAGAACAAAAAGTGATGTAGTATGCACTGTTCTAAATAGAACATGAACCTTAGAATTGTCCTTTTTTTCCCTTTAGAATGAGCCTCTTTTCCTATTCACTCATATCAGTTCATTTGTTCTAGTCACCTACTCATATCCAATAATAAAGTTTTGTTTATTTTAGTTTGCTAAATGACCGCTAAGTGATTTTATATTCATCAATATATAGATAGAAATATTGTTCTTCTACCTATATTCTGAGAGTTCAAAACCTTTGGATAGTTAAAATTTTAAGAAATATGAAATGCTTTGCTTCATTTTCATGTTTTTAGTGAATTTTAATATTTCACTAAAGTTGAGAGCCTTGAATGTATCAAGGTCTCTTCAGAGTTTTCAATGGGTAACAAACTTCTTTATATTCATATCTATTCTGCTTTACAATTTCTACGGTATCACATTTAAACTATGGGTTAATGTTTCTGCATTCCAGTTTGATAATGAGCCTTAACCTTGTACCATTTCACTCCATTAAAAGAGAGAAAAAATACCTACTTGTAAAGCAAGTGGCTCATAAAGTAATCTGACTGATAGAGAAAGAACAGTTCCCAGCACGTAATGAAAACATCTTTCACCACAGGTGAAGTAGAATCATAGAAGTCCTCCACCTGTAGCTGCTTTTGAGTTGCCAGTCTTACTTAAATAAAATTCCTCTTGGATCCCCCGTAGTATTTTGACCACTAAGATTTTAGAGCCTGAAACATGATTACATTTACAATATGGGCTATCACAAAGAGAGCCCTATACTTTTTTCAAATTTGAATGGGATGGGCATTCTATCATGCCTACTCTATTGGTTACCTTGTCTCATAAAAATTCTTTATAAATTTACCATCCAAACTTCTAGATATTTTTCTTTCAAATAAAAACTTTTCTAAATTATATAATTTGTTTTGTGTTGTCAAGATTGCTCAGGTGATCTTAACAAATAATAAAGCAGTCTAGCATTAAATAAAGAGCCAGACTTCTGTTCTAATACCAGCTTCATTGCATAATTACTGTGTAGTATTGGAAAAGTCCACTCACTTTTCTCATCAGAGTTATTGTGAGGGTCTATGGCCATGCCACTCTGAATGTACCCGATCCTGTATGATCTCAGAAGCTAAGCAGAGTCGAGCCTGGTTAGTACTTGGATGAGAGACCACCTGGAAAGAAAGAAATGGCCAATTCCAGAATTGGGCCAAGGACAGAGTTATTGTGAGGGTTAAGTGCAAATATATGTGAAAGACCCTTTTAAACCATATAGTATTACATGTATATGAGGTGTGTTCTCTAAATAGACACTCAAATGAACATTTCTATCAACTTATCTCTATTCATTTTTTTTTCTTAAATCACATCTATATTTTCACCTCTCCAATCTCCTCACTGATCCATCTCTTCAAGCATGTTTTAAAATGATGAGTTCTGAGCTGTTACATCCTAGGAAAAGGAGCCAAGTCCTTATAGATTGTTCCTGAGGATAGCTGCCTAAGTGTTGCTTTGGCTAAAATAATCAGGAAAATGTTGAATATCATTAAGAAAAACAAGAGAAAAAAAAACAGTAAGTAGTCATCTCACACTTCCAAAATCTTTGAGGTCTCTGCAGCTGGGCTGTTTTATTGTAGTTCTGGTCTGCGTACAAGACAAGAATAATAGAGTTGGAGAAGATACAGAGAAAAGTAACTCAAATGATGAAGGGGATCATAGAAAGCAAGGCTAAGGCTATACATCAAATGACAACTCTTCTTAATGAAACTGGCTAAAAGTAAGTCTTATCAGAGAGTTCTGTGGTTGGCAGTCTTTGTTACTGGTATCTTATCAGAGCATGCGTGCTAAACAGTTTCTTCTCCGAATGGCCTCAGCCTTGCGGCTGAAGTTTTACTCTTCCGTTTTCTCTGTTTGTTCAATTGAAATTTCCGTATTCCAATATATCCTCATTTAGCAGGAGCTTCTCCTGGGGCATGTCAGGATGTCCTTATATACCAGTAAGTGGCAGGTAAAGAGTTTATTTACTGAGCTTGAAAAGTCGTTCATAATAGTTCTAGTTTGATGCCCCCTCCAGGCCAGTTGACTTACTCTTGAGGCTCCATGTGTCTCGACCAAGTTATGTACAATAGAATCACCTGGGGAATTGTGGTACTATTAATCATTTAGCACTTAATTAATCTATTGTGTGACATCAGAATGTAATATGTGCATTTCTTTAATACAGAACATAACTAAACAGACAGTAAGAATGCATCAGTAAATAGAAAACTGCTCTTGGTTTTATGTTATATTTAAATTTCTCAAACAGAAAGGCATCCAAGGTTGAACCTGCTCAGAAGCCAAGGTTGGCTTTAGTTGTCAAAAGGCAGAGGCAAATAACCACTTACATAAGCATCTCCATTTGGCAAGGCTAACCCCCATTCTTTAAAATCCTGCTTCTATAGCTCTCTACTTACAACACCTATCTTAGACCACTTTCACACATCATACAAATCATTGCCTATTTAAAATAGGAAGAAAAAAGCCAAATCTTAGCCAGTATTCAAAAATGAACGCTTCCATTCATTTCTCTCTCCCTCTCCCTCTCCCTCTCTCTCATCTAAATATTCTCTAATTACTTGCATCAATTATACCAAGTGACCCCCTTCTGATTCCCCTAGAATAGACAGGGCTGCTGCTGGTCCACACAGTGTCTTTGCATGATTTAGAAAACAGCACTCTCAGAACACAGACCCAGCCCACTGCTCTTCATGGGTTGGATATCAGCCCCATTTCATTCTCTTATGCAGATGCCCTGGTGCAGTGAGTAATGTGACAGCTGTGAGACGAGTGATGCTAAACGGGTTTAATTTTTGGTGTTCATTCTAATGAATCAATAATAGCCGTCTGAAAAACATGATGTTGAGAAGAATTCCATAGCTGTTTTCAGGATCAACAGATAAATTGTATTGTAAGTAATGATGATTTGCCTGGGTTGGGAGAATGGCACTAGATGTGACAGGAATTTGCTATCTAAGGACTAGAGGCTTCTAGCCTGTCCTAAAGAGGTAGGAGGCTTGAGATAGGCAGAAGTTGATGTAAAATGTAGGCTCAGACAAGTTATATAATTTATAGACTATTAGTTTGCAATACCCTTGTAAAGCAGTGCAAGGATCCGACTTCTTCATGTCTGTAACAAAACATCTAGCTGAGCTAACATGTTTCATGAGTACTAAGTCTAAGAGTAGTGGTCACATTTGGTTTAAGGGAACAGGGAGAAAACAGAGGCTAGGAACCTCTCAGTAATCTAAAATTACAAGTAGATTCACATATTCATGGGATG
Organism: Pteropus vampyrus; assembly: GCF_000151845.1. Taxonomy (NCBI): domain Eukaryota; kingdom Metazoa; phylum Chordata; class Mammalia; order Chiroptera; family Pteropodidae; genus Pteropus; species Pteropus vampyrus. The sequence goes on from NW_011889675.1 coordinate 635,056, forward strand.
ACCTGATCCTAGGAGATGGTCCATATACACCATTTTACAGATAAGAAAAGAGAAGTTCCAAAAGTTTAACTAATTGGTTAAAATCGCACAGCTGGTCAGTGCCTGAGGTGGCTTTAGGTTAGTGCCTAAATCAGTGATTTCTAATTATTTTTTGATATGATAAAAGCAATAGATCTTCTCCCCAGAAAAATAAACTTATACAAATGCAAACCAGCTCCTGCACTTTGGTACTATTCTTCAACATGACCTAGGGCTCTGTAGGTAATTTTGGTAGATAATTTTACCCCAAAAACAGGACTAGATCTTCTTCAGACTCCTGATGGTTCTAGAGGGGGTGAAGTCAGGGAATATTATTTGCTAATGAAGGCATCTCCAGAACCCAATGTAACATTTTGAAGGGTTAGCAGGTTTTGCCAAACATTTTCTTAGAGGGTTGGAAAACAAACATTTTAGGCTTGCAGATATATGGTCTCTGTGACAACTACTTATTTCCTCAGTTGTAGACCATACGTAAGTGAATGAATGAGCATGGCTATGTTCCAATAAAACTTTATTTACAATATCAGGTTGTAGGCCTTCAGGTTATAGTTTGCTGACCCCCAGATTAGAAAGTGGCTACACTCTTTTGTAATGATATAATGCTATAGAATCTAATGTGTGCTTGTGTCCTCTTATATATCTTTCCCTATTTCCCTGGAGCCAAATATAATTATTCCTAATGATAAAAATACAGAATATAACTTAGGTAAGGACAATTGGAGTAGGAAGACTTGGTTTCAAATCCTAACTCTCATTTACTTGTCTATGTGGCCTTGATCCTGCTACTTTAACTAATTGAGCATTAACAAAATAGAGTATAATACCAGTAAAATGAGTATAATAATAACAGCTTTGCAAGGTTGTTGTGAAGCACACAGTGGGTATTCAGTAATGCGTGATAAACTGAACTGTTCAATGAATTTCACCTCCCTGTCCTTATTCCTTTCTTCTGACCACCCTATCATAATAAAGAACCCCATCATCAACTTAAGTGATGTTTATTCTAAAAGTAAGGCACAATATTTACTCTTTCTGAAGATACTATATTTCATAATCCTCTGACCTTCGGATGTGGATTTTTCCCCCAGCAGTATCATTCTTCATGCGGTTTTCCTCCCTTAAGGCTCTTCTTCATGTCTTTTGTTTATCTAAAGTTTCACTTTCAGGCCAATTTTCTTCTAAATTGTAACTTATTGGATGCAGGCACAGGTATGCTATACTAGAGAAGTCTTTCTCAAACTCGCTCAAGTGTCACAGAGTATACTTGGAAGTCATGGTGCTCTTTGCGGGACTTCAACAAATGATATTTTTTTCCTTTGATTCCATCACTTAATAGTGAGAAGAATGAAATAATAACAGTATCACAGCACCTTATTATGTACCAAACGTTCTGCTTATCCCTTTACGTGCATGTCTTTATTCCCCTCTCACTATAACCCTGTATAATGTGTGCTATGTGAAGATGGAGGCTCAGCGACTCTCAGAGGCTTGCCCAGGGTCATACAATCAAGAAGTAACAAAAAACAGATTTGCACCCTGGACTTCAAAGTTTATAATCTTAACCACTGCACGTACTGCCTTACCTTATCAACAATTGTGCTAATAGAAAGCATAACTATATGACAAGTGGGCACTATTAAATACAAATCCTGGAATGTGCATTCAAACACACACAAAATAAGACAAAAAATACATAGGTTCCACTGAGTATTCCATGAATATTTCTTTGCATACCATGGTAACGCAGTCTTTTTGTCCCCTTGAGCTTGTTTACAGTAATTAGCTGTACTTCCTTATCTCTCTGAGGTCCATTTAAAAGTATCAATTGATACCAAATGATGTATTGTTTGTAATTAGCTACCAATACAAGGAAAGAGAATTATTGGTCTGAAGCGTGAATTTCTGATTACTTCAAGAAACTGTTCTGAAAGCAACAAACAAACAAGACAAACAAACAAAACCTCATAGACACAGACAACAGTTTAGTGGTTACCAGAGGGAAAGGGGAAGGGAAGAAGGTGAAAAGGATAAAGGGAGTCAAATATATGGTGACAGAAGGAGATTTAACTTTGGGTAGTGAACACACAATACAATATACAGATGATGTATTATAGAATTGTACATTTGCAACTTATATAATATTATTAATCAATGTCAACCCAGTAAATTTAATGGAAAAGAAACTGCTCTTTTAATAGTAAATTTGTTTTAATACTTCTTTTTCAATTTCTTTCACATAACTGAGATCACAGTTTTAAAGATCAGAGTACTGGAGATGATCACTAGAACAGCGATTCTCAAACTTTTTGGCACCAGGGACTGGTGCTCCTATGAGAATCTAATGCCTGATGATCTGAGGTGGAACTGAGGCAGTAATGCTAGCGCCGGTGAGCGGCTGCAAATACAGATGAAGCTTTGCTCGCTTGCCAGCCACTCCCCTCCTGATGTGCAGCCCAATTTCTAACAGACCACAGACCGGTACCAGTCTGCAGCCCGGAGGTTAGGGACTCCTGCACTAGAAAGTTGTCTGAGACATTTCACACACCTTCTTTGGCCAAAAAATACCAGGACTACTCAAGTAACAGAATAGTCCCCGTTTTTGTCATCAGTTTCTTATTACCATTCTTCAGAGGATGAAGATTTTCTCCTTCTGGATATTAGTACCCCTCCTCAGAACTAACCCAACCATGAAGGATGCACATGGACAGCCACACTGAAAAATCTCAGGTTACAAAACATACTCAGGAAACAAATGATAATTGCCTGGGTAAGTTTAGAGCCAAGATTAGGTTTATCTTCTTAGTTTCAACCTCTTTCACCCTTAACCCAACCAGAATGACTATTAAGCCCCTGGTAACCACAGGAAAATAGGATTTTGTGACTGGACCTTAGGATTAAGCCTAAGAGTCTAGACCTTATAATATAACAAGTGCCTTGATGGCCAAGTTGGACTGCTCTCCTCCAAATCCTCTGAATAAACCTTAACCTGGACACTTGACCTAGGTCAGGTTACATGAATTGCTTTTGAGTCAATTGCCTAGCTTCCCCATTTTACTTTTTTGCAAGTCTTTTCTTCTTGTCACTTCAGTCTTTTCTCTTCTTGTCTTCTTAAGGTTTCTACTTGACTCAGTCATTGGTTGTCTGTATATTTGAATTTTATCTCTCATGAGCCAGCATCCACATTGCCTGCATTTTCTCCAGAACACATAGAATTGCTTTTCTTAGAATAAAAAGGCTACATAGACAATACAGATGGTTCTTGGAAGGCATAAGTCATCACATCTTCAGTACATAACATAATTGGTGCATAATCTAAAGAAATAAGCCTCTGAAGTCTCAGACTATTATATGTGCACCAAAACCTGATAGGTGAGAAGAGACAGTTATAGGGAATGGATTTTTTTTTAACTTAGCCTTAAAGACAGCACTTTAAAAAATCTTAAGCAGTGAATTGAAAATCTTATTTTTCAGTGCAAAGATTAAGGTGTAGCTGATTCATAAAGTATCAGTTCAAATCACTTTTGGGGAACCTAAGTTGTCGAAAAATATGTGAAACCCCATGGGCTAACTGAAACACAAAGCTCTCCCAAGGGAAAAGTTAAAGACCAATGACATTTTATCTTGACTGGTCTAATCTTCTCAAAGTCGCTGCCTGGTAAGAATAACTTTCTTCCATAATTGCTTACTACACATAAACGTCTTTTGTTAAAATGAAAGTCCATTACCAAAAAATTTCCTTAAATAAAATTTCTAGAAGATCGTTCAGAAGAAAAAGCAGCTACACATTTGTGTTTGGCAATTTTCTTTTTCGATTTTTAAAACTGTGATCAGTTGCCTAAGTTTCATGCCAAATCATGAAGACTGAGCTTATATGAATGACATTGCAATCATGGAAAACCACCTCTCACCTTTTTTGACACACCTTTTTAGCTATCTATAGACATCTTCATTTGAGTTTCTCAAATTTGGGTCACATCAAACTCTATTTAAAAATAAATTCATCATCTCACCAGCTTTCTGTATCACCTGAGTGTGTTTTATCAATGCGTCCAACCTAGAAATCTTGACATCACTTTGGACACACACCTTTCTTCCAACAACAGACATTTATCAAGTATCTACTGTGGGCAAGTAACCATGAAAAGTGCTGGGTATATGGTGCCAGCTCTCAAGGGGCTCTATTTTAAGATTGTAAGTGAGGTAATATCTATGCTCCCAATCATAATTAGTGCATAATATAAAGAAACATACAGTGGAGAAAGGAAAGCCTCTTCAATAAATGGTGCTGGGAATACTGGAAAGCCACCTGCAAAAGAATGAAACTAGACTGTTGCTTATCACAACACACCAAAATTAACTCCAAATGGATTCAGGACCCGAATATAAAACCTGAGACAATAAAGTGCATAAAAGAAAACATAGGAACTAAACTCGTGGACCTTGGACTTAAAGAGGATTTTATGAACTTGACCTCAAAGCAAGAGAAGTGAATACAAAAATAAATGAATGGGACTACATCAAACTAAAAAGCTCTGCACAGCAAAAGAAACCATCAACAAGGTAAAGAGACAACCATCCAAATGGGAAAATATATTTGCAAGCAACGGCTCCGATAAGGGCCTAATATCCAAAATATACAAAGAACTCATACAACTCAATAACAACAAAAAAACAAACAATCCAATCAAAAAATGAGCAGAGGACCTAAAGAGACACTTCCCCAAGAAGACATACGAATGGCCAACAAACATATGAAAAGATGCTCATCGTCGCTAGCTATTAGATAAATGCAAATCAAAACCACAATGAGATACCATCTCATACCTGTTAGAATAGCTATAATCAACAGGACAAGTAATAACAAGTGTTGGAGAAGATGCTGAGAAAAAGGAACCCTCATACACTATTGGTGGGACTGCAAATTGGTACAGCCATTATGGAAAACAGTATGGAGGTTCCTCAAAAAACTAAGAATTGATCTACCATGTGATCCAGCAATCCCTCTACTGGGTATTTACTCCAAAGACTTGAAAATTCCTATCTATAAAGATATTTGTACACCAATGTTCATAGCAGCTTTATTCACAGTGGCCAGGACATGGAAGCAACCGAAGTGTTCTACAATAGATGATTGACTAAAGAAGCTGTGGCACATATATACAATGGAATATTATTCAGCCATAAGAAGAGATGAAATACTGTCATTTGCGACAACGTGGATGGACCGCGAGATAATCATATTAAGCAAAATAAGTCAGACAGAAAAATTTGGAAATCACATCATACCACTTATATATTTGATATAAACCTAAAAGCAACAAGTGATCAGGACAAACGAACAGAGACTCATGGACATGGACAATAGTGGTTACTAGAGGGTAAGCGGAGCGAGGTAGATGGGGAGGTAGATGAGGTAAAAGGGGTCAAATATGTGGTGACATTAAAGAATTAAAAATAAATAATTATTTTAAAAAGGGAAAGAATAGGTGGAAGAACCCTAAAGTCAAATTTTGCCTACATTAATTTAACAGACATTTATTGAGGCAGGCACTGAGTTGGTGTTACAAATGCAAGGAAAGAGGCCTTCCCTTAAAGATTTCATGGTCTAATGGGGAAGATAAATATAGTGAATTTAAAATATAGTCAATTCCTACATTCTAGTAAAAACTCTGGTAGACAACTCAGTCTCTTCTTCATCTTTCATTGAACATTTATTTATACCTATCTCTAAGTACCTAGGACTTAGGAAATGGGGGCACAAAGACCAAAAAAGTAGATTTACTGCCCTGAAAGAGATTCCTATATCTAGTTGGGGAAATAGACAAATCAATAATGACAACACAATGCTATAAAAGCTAGGTATGAGATATTATGAGAATGCAGAGATAGAACAATTAACTCTTCCTGGAGGGACTAGAGAAGTCATCTCCAAAGACCTGTCATTTGATGTGGGACTGGAAGGGTAGTTAGGGATTTGTTAAGTTAAAAAGGAACCTGAAAGTGGGCCTCACAGAGGGACAAAGGATAAATAATGAGGTATTATTTACTGATACTATTATATATGTTACATTTGCTCCTTCATTCAATAACAACTAATTGAGCACATGCTCTATATCTGACACTATGCTGAAGTGCTAATTCTCTAAATTTTCAAATGAGGATATCAATGCACACAGAGACTAAGTGACTTTCTCAAAGGCACACAGATAGTAAGAGACAGATTCAAACCAAGTCTAACTGTCTCCTAAACACATGTTTTACATTCCGCCCTCAAAACTGGATTATATAGGTATACAGGATATTTGAGAAATGATGAAATATCTGGTTTAGCAAGAATATAAAGATGTGGGAGGAGGTGGCAAGTGGCAGCAGAAAATCTGTCTGTGGAATGTTTCATTAATTTGAATGCTAAGGTTTACATATCTATCATTTGCATTAGATTATAAAAAAGGATAAATAATTCCTTTTTGTGTCCTTCCAAGAAGATACTGGAAGAGGTACAATAATAACTTTCTAAAGTTTTTAGAAACTTATGACCTCATAACATTGAAGGAAGGAAATTAAAATTGATTCTCAATACAACTATATTTACTTGCAATTACTTTAAAATATCATGAATATTTATCACCTAACTTTCCAGACACTATGCCAGAACCCAAGCAATGATAAGAGAACAGCTGTCTGAAGCAAATATAGAAAAGAGTACCAAATAAAATTGACAGCCTTCATGTTGTATCTTAATTGTGTTTATGTTACTTTCTGTTTTCATATTCCAAAAAACATTGCCCAAATCTGCATATACCTTGAAAACTCATTAAATGATCTAAAAATATGTTGTTATGTTACAAAATAAAAGAAAGTGTTTTGCAATAAAGATTGAGTTGTTGAGTAGAGCAAACCAATAGTCATTTATGAGATTTCTATTACAACTTCCGGGCAGTAATTGAAATGACGTGTCTTAGTTATCATAGAAAAGAATTGTATCCTGTACTGAAATTTAAGTTGTTGGCTTTAAGTTTGTAGATGTCAATGTTTGAGCAAATATTTAGCTTCCATGAAGCACCAAAGCATTATAACTAATTTAATGGCTTTTAATAGGAATAACTGAAAACATAGAAATTAGCTCTGAGCATGATACTTTCATTTTATATAATTTAAAATAATTGAAAAACCTACCAATGGTTATGCATTTCTTGAATTTATATAATGGCTTACCCTTTCATATACATCATACACGTTATAAATTATGTATCAATTTCCCTTTTAGAAACTGAATTTGTATTTCTAATTATTTATAAAACACTAAGAGACATTTGGAAGAAAGTATAGTACTACAAATAAGCATTCAATTAGCCCAATTTTCTGATCTACACTTTGGAGGCTGAGCTGTTCCAAACCTTCAGAAGATTTTCTTTCCTCCACAAAAAAAAAAAAAAAATGGGTTGATATAAACATTAATATATTGATTCATTTTTGAAAAATTTATATTTAACTCAAAATGGAAAATAAGGTATAGAAAATACCTTAATGTTCTGAATCATTTCAGGTTAAAAAAAATGATATATATTACTATTTTAAATATTCCAAGACAGACTTTAAAGAAGAAAGAATCTTGGACAACTGGTTCTAGTCCTGCACATCCTTTCTGTGCATCTGAGGAGCTCCAACACGTAACCATATCTTTTGGGGAAATAGGAGAGGCTAATGTTCATATTTGAGTTTAAGGAAAGTACTGCCAATACTTTGCACTCTGTTACTCTGTTGCACTCTCTCTTCTTGGTGAGTTTTCTGCTCTACTAAAGTTAAAGCTTAAACCAATTCAGAATTGTTATACCATTTTAATGTGCAGTATCTGCTTCAATCAAGATAAAAAAATTGGAAAGGATAAATAAAGCTATAATCTATTTCTCAGATTCGAAGAGAAAAGGCTTCATTAGCCTTTAACAGAAGAGAAAGAATTTTGGATACTCAACAATATGATAAGGAAGGAAGGAGAATTAAAGAAGCAAACTAGATAGTTATTCTATTGTGTGGCAGAATGACCTGACAAGTGACTTCTCTGCAGACACTGAATTGTTCCTAATGATGTGAATAATTTACTCCAGCTTCCCAAGGAATGACTTTTATGCTTCTTAGAATTCAAGCAAATGATTAGAGAGCAAACACAAAGAGCAGTCCAAATAAGGGATCTTTGCCTTGTATGATCTGTAAGGGGCACTGTCTCAAAACTAGCAAATCGTCACTCTACTGAGTTTCAGGATTCCCTTGACTTCCCTTGTGTCTTGTCAAGCCCTCACCTAAAAGCGTGGATTTTGCGTGTCATTAGATTGACAGAATTCTTGATCTTGGTCAGTCCTTGCCCTAATTTTACTCTCTACGTGTAACTTTGGAGACCAACTTACACCTTACCTGCTATTTGACCTTAGCCAGGACACTTTTGTTGACTTCCATTCTTCAGGAAATTGACAGCTGGAAGAGATTCCGCCCTACGACATGGCACATTATGGAATGCATCATTATCTAGCATATTTGCAAATCCACACTTAAAACTGAATTACACAGAAACAAATTATAATCCCCCAGATGACACCTGGTAAAGTAACTTTATAAAATGACTTTGAAAGTACCAAAAGATTAGAGCAAGTCATTTCACTCTTGTGGGCCTCAGTTTTACTAATCCATAATGTGAGGGAGATGATCTATAATGTTCCTTCTAGTACAAAAATTCTACAATTTTTATTATCAAATTACTTTAATTTTTTAATTTGATGCTTCAGGAGACCCTATTATTAAATAAAATTAAAGAAAATGTCAGCCATATGCTATAGGTTTTTTTGGTTACCAAGACATTTATTTTAGAACATATTTAATTTGCTTAAAACAATGATTTATGTGACCCATGATTCAGAGTTCATCGGGTAGAACAACTTGTGCCGTAATAGTGTATCTTTTGGAAAATTTGATAAATTATGTCTTTGTCTATGTCCTACCTAGAGGATAAACTGAAAATCAGAAATTATCCTATAATTTAATATCCTATAGAACAGTGGTCCCAAATCTCTTTGGCACCAGGCACCGGTGCTCCTATGAGAATCTAATGCCTGGTGATCTGAGGTGGAGCTGAGGTGGTGATGCTAGCGCTGGGGAGAGGCTGCAAATACAGGTGAAGCTTCGCTAGCTTGACTGCTGCTCACCTCTTGCTGTGCAGCCAGGTTCCTAACAGGCCATGGACCAGTACAGGTCCACGGCCCCAGGGTTGGGGACCCCTGCTATAGAATATAGCCTGAAAATAAAACACCTTTTGCTTCCAATCTTCTTAGTCCTAAAACAACAATGTTATTAATTCTGGACATCACCTAAAAATATTACAAAGAGAAAAATAGAATTATATTCTTCCTGCTGCCATTGACATAAATTGCTATTACATGGATCTATTGACTTACTCTTCAAAGTTGACAGTCTCATTTGGTGGGGGAAAAAATATCATGTGTAGAATTATAAAAATAAATACATGCCATTATATATAGCTAACATTAAGTTAGGCATAAGTATAATAAACATGCCTGCTTATCTGTGAGATTTATCACTAGTGAGGCTAAATGATTTTCCATGAAGAAGAAAGATGAAATCATCAGCATTGTTCCCATGCTTTATTTCTTAGGATGAAATCATAGTGAACGCATCCTGCAAAATCTTATGGTTCTAATCGCAGGCTGTAGAGTCAGACATGAGATAAAATTTGTCCTCCCCAGCTCCCACATTACGAGCCAAATGATCTTGGGAAAAAGTTATTTATTCATTAAGTCTAAGGTTTCCTCAACTGAAAATGGGGATAATAATGCTTCTATTTATGGGGTAGTTAATAGCATTAAATGAGATAATGTGTATAAAATTCCTAGTATAAGTCCCACTATATAGAAGAAGCTCAATAAGGGGTAGTTGTCATTTTATTCCCTTTGGTGGAATTTTGCCATTATGATTACATTCAAATTTGAATAGTGAAAAAGAAATGAGAGTAGAATATAGACGTCCATCAGTTGCTTGGTATTAAAGACTGTAAAGACCTAAGACTGTAATGAAGGAAGCAAAGGGTGCTAATTTTTGTCTTAATCTATCTCATATCTTCAATTGTGAACCAACTCTTACTTAACTACCCTTTTCAGAATATAACTCCATCCAGATGCCAAGTCCATATTGGAATAAGCACAAGAATCTAGATAGGGTGAGCAAACTATGGGCTCCAGGCCCAGCTTGCTGCTTGTTCTTGTATATAAAGTTTTATTGGCACGACACTATGCCTATTTTTTACTTATTGCCCATGAAATTATAATGAACACTGTCCCTTAAGATGTATCCTACCATAATGCTGCCCAATGTGTGAAACAGAATGCCTCTCTAAATGGACAGCATTACATTCCATTTATACACTTGTTCAGGTGGCTCTATGGCTTTGATAAGGGAGCAAACTAGTGAATGCATTCTTGGTTCTGTATTATCAAAGAGATGTTTATTAATTCTAAATGAAACCTCTCATCCTTAAAACTTCTGTGACACTTTCTAAGGAATCTCTTGGTTATGTAGACCAAAAGTCCAATTATCTTTCTGACTGCAATCAGTTATTCAAACCTGGCATGATTTAATCCTTAAACCAATATAGTCACATGATTACTTAAACCTTTTTTAAAGGATCAAAAAAGAAATATATCATCTTTTATTATCTAAGTTCTTTTTCTGGCTCATTTGATTTGTTTAAAATGTTTTACAATGTTTAAATCTCTTTTGTGGTAAAATGAAGCACTTTGTCCTTCATTCAACAAGAGTGAGTGGCAAACGAGAGATCATGCTTATCAAGTGGTAGATTACTTTATCTTCCAAGGCCCTTTTGACTTCTGAGTTTAATTTGTCCCTTGCAATACAGATCCTTTTATACTTGTTTTCTGTCATTATATATCATATCCTCATTAGTTTGTTGTTCCAGTGCTAAGTCACCTAATTGTATCAATCATTCTCTTTTAATACCAGCTTTATTGAGATATAATTCACAATAACATGCAATTCACCGCTTAAATGGTACAATTTAATGATTTTTTTATATATTTACAGAGTTGTGCAAACATCACCACAATCTATTTTAGAACATTTCAATGACCCCAAAAGGGAACCTTGTTAGTAGTAACTCACCATTTTCCTCCAAATCTGTCCCCTCTGCCCCAAGCCCTAGGCAACAACTAATCTACTTTCTGTCTCTACAGATTTTCTCTTTTTGTACATTTCATATAAATGGTATCCTACAATATAAGGTCTTTCATAACTGGCTTCTTTCACTTAACATAATGTTTTCAAAGTTCATCCATGTTATAACAGTGTCAATCTTAAAGTCACAGTTTATATATTTAGTAAATAGAAACTCAAATATTTATAACATTTTTAAATCTGATTATATATTCTCTAGCTCTCTGTCTCTGGTTCTCCCTCCCTCTTTCTCACACACATATGCACATACACACTCACAATGCAGGCACTCCTAAATTCGTCAAAATCTGGCCTGACATATTTGGGAATCAAACAAACATAACAGGCTAGACATGACTATTACTTTAGGAGCTTGACTAGTGGTATGAAAAATTATGGATAATCCTTATAAATTTTAAAATATGCTCTATAATTTATTCTGAAGAGCCTCTAGTATATTTTTAACAGAACTTTTCATAGGAAGCTTCTAATATATGTTTAAATTTTAGTTAAGTTTATTGGGATAACATTGGTTAATACAATTATTTAATATTCATGTGTACATTATCATTTGACATCTGTATATTCTATTGTGTGTTTACCACCCAAAGTCCAGTTTCCTTCAGCTACCATATATTTGATCCCCTTTACCCACTTCACCCTCCCCTTAAACCCTATATTTGACCCCCTTTACCCTGTCTACTTCCCCCCTCCTCACCCTACCCCACTAGTAACCACTAGTCTATAGTCCTCTGGTAACCACTAGCCTATATTCCATGTCCATGAGTCTCTGTTTGTTTCTCCTGCTCATTAGTTGCTTTTAGGTTTATATCCCATATATAAGTGATATCATGTGATTTTCGACTTTTTCTGTCTGGCTTATTTCACTTAGCATAATTATCTCGAGATCCATTCATGTTGTCGCAAATGGCAGTATTTCATCTCTTCTTATGGCTGAGGAATATTCCATTGTACATAAGTATCACTGCTTCTTTAGCCAATCACCTATCGTAGGACACTTGGGTTGCTTCCATGTCCGGGCCACTGTGAATAATGCTGCTATGAACATTGGTGTGCAAATATATTTTTGGATATGTGTTTTCAAGTCCTTGGGGTAAATACCCAGCAAAGGGATCAGTGGATCATTTCTTAGTTTTTTGAGGAATCTTCATACTGTTTTCCATAATGGCTGTATCAATTTGCAGTCCCACCAGCAGTGTATGAGGGTTCCTTTTTCTCTGCATCTTCTCCAACATCTGTTATTACTTGTCCTGTTGATTATAACTATTCTAAAAGGTGTGACATGATATCTCATTGTGGTTTTGATTTGCATTTCCCTAATAGCTAACGATGTTGAGCAACTTTTCAAACATTTGTTGGCCATTCGTATGTCTTCTAGGGAGGAGTGTCTATTCAAGTCCTCTGCCCATTTTTTGATTTTTTTGTTGTTATTAAGTTGTATGAGTTCTTTGTATATTATAAATATTAGACCCTTACTGGAGGCGTTGCTTGCAAATATATTTTCCCATTCGGATGATTCTCTCTTTACCTTGTTGACAATTCCTTTTGCTGAGCAGAAGCTTTTTTTGTTTGATGTAACCCCATTTGTTTATTTTTGCTTTTACTTCCCTTGCTTTTGAGGTCAAATTCATAAAATCCTCTTTAAGTCTAAGGTCCTTGAGTTTAGTTCCTATGTTTTCTTCTATGCATTTTATTGTTTCAGGTCTTATATTCGGGTCCTTAATCCATTTTGAGCTAATTTTGGTACGTGGTGATAGACAACAGTCTAGTTTCATTCTTTTGCAGGTGGCTTTCCAGCTTTCCCAGCACCATTTATTGAAGAGGCTTTCCTTTCTCCACTGTATGTTTTTGGTTTCTTTGTCAAAAATTATTTGCCCACATAAATATGGGTTTACTTCTGGACTCACGATTCTGTTGCACTGGTCCGTGTGTCTGTTTTGCTGCCAATACCATGCCGTTTTGATTACTGTTGCTTTGTAGTATAATTTGAAGTTGGGCAGAGTGATGCCTCCAGCCTCGTTCTTTTTTCTCAGGATGGCTTTGGCAATTCAGAGTCTTTTGTGCTTCCATACAAATCGGATGACTTTTTGTTCTATTTCTTTAAAAAATGCCAATGAGATTTTGATGGGGATTGCATTAAATCTGTATAATGCTTTAGATAATATGGTCATTTTAACTATGTTGAGTCTTCCAATCCAAGAATACGGAATATCTTTCCATTCCTTTGTATCTTCTTCGATTTCTTTTAATAGAGTTTTATAGTTTTCATTATATCGGTCCTTCACTTGTTTCATTAAATTTATTCCTAGGTGTTTTATTCATTTTGTTGCAATTGCAAAAGGAATTATTTTTTCCACTTCTTTTTCTAATGCTTCATTATTAGAGTATGGGAACACTATGGATTTTTGAATGTTGATTTTGTATCCAGAGACTTTATGGTATTTGCTTCTTGTTTCTAGCAGTGTTTTTGTGGCGTTTAGGGCTTTCTGTATAGAGAATCATGTCGTCTGCAAATAGTGACAGCTTGAATTCTTCATTTCCTATTTGGATGCCTTTTATATTTTCCTCTTGTCTGATTGCAGTCACTAGGACCTCCAATGTTATATTGAATAACAGTGGAGATAGTGGACAGCCTTGCCTTGTTCATGATCTTAGAGGGAAGGTTTTTAGTTTTTCACCATTAAGTGTAATGTTGGGTGAGGGTTTGTCATAGATGGCCTTTTTTATGTTAAGTTACTTTCTTTCTATACCGATTTACTTAAGTGTTTTGATCATAAAAGGATGCTGTATCTTGTAGAAGGCTTTTTCTGCATTTATTGATATGATCATATAATTCTTATTTTTTAATTTGTTCATGTGGTGTATCACATGAATTGATTTACTTATGTCGAACCATTCCTATGCCTCTGGGATGAAGCCCATTTAATCATGGTGTATCTTTTTAATATGTTGCTGTATTCAGTTCTATAGTTTCTTATTTAGGATTTTTACACCTGTGTTCATGAGAGATATTGGTCTGTAGTTTTGTGTACTTGTGTTTTCTTTAGCAGGTTTTGGCATCAGAGTAATATTGGCCTCAGAAAATAAGTTGGGAATTATTGCTTCCTCTTCAATTTTTTGGAAGAGTTTGAGGAGAATAAGTATTAAATCTTCTTTGAATGTTTGGTAGAACTCAGTGATAAAGCCATCTGGTCCTGGACTTTTACTTTTTTATAGGTTTTTGATGATTGTTTCAATTTCCATAATGCTGATCGGTCTATTTAGATTTTCCAGTTCTTCTTGAATCAGTCTTGGAAAATTATATTTTTCTAAATACTGGTCCATTTCTTCTAGGTTACTAATTTGGTGTTATAGTATTCTTCTATGATCCCCTGTATTTCTGTGATATCAGTCATAATTTCCCCTCTTTCATCTCTGATTTTGATTATTTGTGCCCTTTCTCTTTTTTCTTTAGTGAGTTTAGCCAGGGGGTTGTCAATTTTATTAACCTTCTCAAGGAACAAGCTCTTGGTTGCATTTATTTTTTCTATAGTTTTTGTTTGTTTGTTTGTTTTCACTTTCATTTATTTCTGCTCTAATTTTGATGATTTCTTTCCTTCTGCTGATTTTAGGCTTCATTTGTTCTTCCTCTTCCAGTTTTTTAAGATGAAGCGTTAGGTTGTTTATTTGGGCTCGTTCTTGTTTTTGGAGATAAGACTATAATGATATAAACTTTCCTCTTATGACCGCTTTTGACATTTCCCAAAAGTTTCGATATGTTGTCCTATCGTAATCACTCGTTTCGATGTATCTCTTGATCTCTCTTTTAATTTCTTCTCTGACCCAGTTATTCTTCAGTAGCATATTGTTTAATCTCCATGTATTTGTGGTTCTTCCTGATTTCCTTCTGCAGTTGATCTCTAGTTTCAAAGCCTTATGATCAGAGAATATGGTTGGTATAATTTCAATCCTCTTATATTTGTTGAGGCTATCTCTGTGTCACAGTATGTGGCTGATTCTTGAGAATGTTTCACGTGCACTAGAGAAGAATGTATAAGCAGCTGTTTTGGGATGGAAGGCTCTGTAACTGTCAATTATGTCCAGTTGTTTTAATTTGTCATTTAAAGATGTGATTTCCTTATTGATTTTCTGTTTGGATGATCTGTCCATATCCAACAGTGGAGTATTTAGATTCCCTACTACAATAGTGAGGAAACCTCTAGTATTTGAAATTGCATTCTAATAAAGATTTAAGTTGAATATTCCTCCAAATGAATGCCTTTATAACCCAGACACACAAAATGGTGGAGTCAAGATATGTACGTAGGCCAGTGCACTCACCTACCTTGCCCTGTAGTTTACAGTCATGTTTTTCTTTTTCTCTAAAAACAAACTGACGTGTGTCAGTTAGTGTATAAACCTCATGGGGGGAGATTAATATGGCTATATCTCAAGTAACTGTCAGAATTGCTGTAACCAAAAGAAAGACCTTCTATTACTTGTAGTTTAATCATTATAAATCAAGATTTAGAAGTCTTTTCAATATCTAAAGTAAGTATAACAAATATTTTATTTTAAATAGATTAAATAGATGAGATCAAAGCAATCTTCATGTCTCTTTTGATTGTTTCAGCTTAAAATCCTCATTCTTTTCAGAATTCCTACAGTATCCCTTATATATTACCTTGAATTGTTTTCTCATTATTTTATATATGTTGGTTTTGCTATTGAATTGTTATTAGACTACTAATTCCATGTGTGTTAAAATGATAATTTTTCTGTGTTGCATATAATACTTAATTCAATGCTGAAAACATAATAGGCACTTAAAAGAATATTGTCGACTAATCACATATTTAACAGACAGAAAAAGGGGAAAACATTTTAATTTTGAGTATTTCCAGTGATGATACATGACCTTCATTGGCTGTACATAATAGAAGGTTAACATTAATCAAATATGTCTTAATCTCAGTAAAGACATCATTTAATTTTTTTGTCTTTTATTTTTTTTATCAAGTAAAAATCTGAAAGTACACTTGGACACGTCACAATAATTTCTTTATTAAAATGCGTTTGTTAAATAATTGGAATGCTTTTTCAGACATTTAGATTGATAGTAACATCTGAGGTTTGAAAAATATTTGAAAGAGCCTATTCAAGAAATTAACATTCATGTGTTAATATATGTGTACATTTTGAGTTGAAACGTGAAAACATTTCTCACTCAGTAAACAATGAAAATAACTATCCAAATGTTCATATTCTGGATTTAAAAATTTTGAGAATTTTCCCAGTCTACCAAGATTTCCTCCATGCCCAATATTTTAAGGATAAAAGAAACATTTAAAATCACATTTAATTAATAAAAAAAATTTGTTAATATTTTCTGTGGCTAGTAAATTGTATTTTTAACAAGATGTAACATATTAAATAAAAAGGGGAATGGAGTAACAGTTCCAGAATCTAAAATATTATAACATGAAATAGAATTATCATATAAATCATAAGAGAAAAGAAAACTAGATTGGTTCCTAGAAAGCTGACAAATTAAGAAACAATTAATTAAAATAGATTGGCACACAATTACACATTTAGACATTGAGGAAACAGGTGAACTAGAAGAAATTATTTAGTATTGAATTAATCAAGATTCTTGATTTCTTACTTATAATGGTTGTGTAGCTAAATCACATTTAATAGACAATAAATAGGGGGCTCTAAAATGGACAAAAGGAAACAAATAATTTACCCTAGAAAATTTTCAAGAAAAAAATACTCACACTATCTGTACTTGAAAACTTAGCTTGCAGAGTCCCTTTATGCTATTGCACATGATAAATTGTGAACTGGGCTGGCTAGATTATTGGGTGGAGCTACAGGTAAAAAAGCCAAGAAAGGGAGGATGTGCTTATTGAAATGGTTTTCAAATTTTTGTGATATTGATTTAAAGTTATTTATTACAAAGGCCCATGGGATTGAAATTTGGAGATGGAAGTAATGGGAAAAAACTTTTAGGCTATTGATTCACAGCATTTGTGAGAGACCTATATATATATAGGTTTTTTGGTTTTTATTTTTACAAGAATAGAACCATAAAATAACCATTAGATCAACAAACATTTACCTAACTCTTAGGTGCCAGGTGCTATGCAAGTTGCTATTCAAATGAATTAGAGCCTATAATCTGCCTACAAGCAAGTGGAAGGGACCCTGAAGACTAAACTACTAAATCTGGGTTTACTTTGTGAGTGATCCTGTATGAGTTAAATTTGACAGTATGAAAGATCAGAAAGAAAATGCAGTTTGAATAGAGGTTCAGTCTGAGGCTCCTTTCTTTGAGAAAACACTAATCTTTGGAAAGGCCTTTTAAAATATAGGCAACACGAAGGTGGCCTAGTTACATCAAAATGCCTATCTTAATAGTAATCATTAAAATAAAGTTCTACCTAGAATATATTTGTTGAGCTTGTTAAATAGGAATCTCAACTAGCACCTCAATAGGTGCTTCTGTGTTTAAAGTGTCTTGTATTTTTCGGAAACTACTGAGGCAATGAGAAGTAGTTCCACCACTTGGGCATCCTGCAACTTTGAAACTATGGACCACTGAACTTCCATAAAAGTGACATTTCTTCCCCCCCCCCCAAAAAAAAACCTCTTGCTGAACTCTAACATCTTCAGTGTTATTGGTGAATGAAGACTTATTAAAGTAGGGCTTTTACGTAAGCTTTTTCCTAATAAGAAACAGGAAAGTATAAATAGCACATGCATAAAATTCTTTATATTTTGACTTATTAAATTCTACAACTTGAAAACTAAACTAGAATATCAAATTAAGTAATTGGGACAAATATATCTGTATTTGAAAACTTAGCTTGCAGAGTCCCTTTATGCTACTGCTAAATCTGTAAATTTAAATTTAAAAGCAGATGGAAGCTCTTCAGTAGTGACTTACAGACACCATAAAAGGTAGAAAACTGAAGTACCATATTTAGTGTAGCTAGAAATTTTGTGTAAAGAATTCCGGAAAACACCCCCGGGGCCAGTTATTGAAAACCAGAAATCTCATTTAGGAGCCTATTGTAAATGTATGTAGCAAGAACTGCATGGTCAACCTAACAAGTTGAAATTGGTATTTTTGTGCTGATCTGAACCTGGCCTAGTACAAAATCTGTCATAACAGAAATTTAATGTTTCTGAAAGCATGATTGCCCTCTCATTCCTTTTTCACCTTCCTGTGCCTTTCCTAAGTTCTTACAGTTGGTTAATCATTAATTAATATTTAACGAGGCTTTTTCCCAGTGCTAAGCTCTTCTTTGCTTGTCTAGCCTTTAGGCAGTATATGAACTCCCCAACTTCTTCCCATTTAAGAAGTCCTGGCACTGACTGCAGGTTAATTTCTCTAAAGTAATTTATAACAGCAGATGAAGTGTGTGTAGGGGAGAGAGGTTATTTTACAAGAGCATTTAATTTTTCAGGCCACTCTTAATTTCGCATTTTTTCAAAAATGAATGTAAAATGGGATGTAATTGAACCAATTTTAAATTCTTTTTAAAAATGTCCAAGCACACATTTCCTGAACAAAATGGTTCCGTTTGGAACAGGAAAGGCCTCAGACGTTGTTTTCTACAGCTGTTCCAGAAGCCAATGTCTTGACCTGACCCTAGAGAATCCCTCAAATTCTGGCCTTCGGAGCTGATTTTGGACCTGGAGTGAGCAAAAGGATCGGAATGCAGATAAGGAGGGGGGCATCTTCACGGATGCTAATGAAAAATGTCAGCTATGACTTGGAGGCAATCTCGTGGGCAAAAGAGAAGTGAAGGTACTCTGGGAAGCCGGAGCATGTCTCCCAATTTTCTCTGGTGAAGGGAAACAAGTCAAACGAGTGGAAACACGTCACTTCCACCATCCCTTCCGCATGGACAAACATATCAAACAGGTGATTTTGGTCAACATTTTACTTGGCACGAAGCCTAAAGCTTTGGAGCCTCGTCCTGTCGGTATTCTGATCCCCAAACTTACTAAGGGAAGATTGCTTCAGTTTTCCCTCTGCGTCGTTCCGCACCTGGGCTGATTGGATCAAACGAAACTACTAGAAATGCCCCTTCCCAGGATGAGATTCTCTTCACGATTCCAGGGAAAAATCGTACCCTCAATATACTTAAATAGCGGCTTGCTGGCGTTCAAACTCTCATTCCCGACATCCCTATCTTTTCATTTATTCCACAAGATTTTTTTGAACAGGTATTCTGAGCCAGGCACTGTGAACTTTTCTAATCTCTTAGCCAGAGAGAAACAGAAGAAGGCGCAGGGAACCAATCTCCGTTCCCAGCCGCACAATTCCAATCCCCATCCCTCCTAGGCGCCCATCCGGATCATTATCTCCCATCTCCCCACCCAGTTGATGTGACAGACTCGTGGCCCAATCCCCTTCCTGGTTCCCAGGCCGCCTGCAAGTACCACCGGAGCCAATGGTGGCGGCCGAGGGGCGGAGGGCTGGCGGGAGGGGAGGGAGTCCGGCTTTAGAACCACAGCCGCAAAGATTCCGAGAGACAGAAGTTGTTTGAGCGCGTCGGTCGGAGGTTGTTGGGCCAGATCCGGTACCCTGAGACTTTATGTAAGTGCTTTATCGGCACGGGAGAGTATGAAGGTAGTGGGGTGCCTGGGCGTGGGCAGGATTGGGTCCAGGGGAGAGCATCTCCGAGAACCTCTGCTTGAACATGCCCTGGAACAGGGGGCAGAAAGGTGGGCTGGAGAAATGTCAGCCCTAGCCCTTGGGCGCCAAAGCGATCATTCCTATCCCGGATAGGTGGAGGGGACAGTGTTCCCCAAGACCAGCACTCGCCGCAAGTTATGTTTTCTACTATTTGCTATAGAGATGGTGCTTTTTTAGTGGCCCTTAACTTGTTACCAACTTGGGCTGAAGTCCTTGACGCCCAAGGACTTCTTCCCTTCCGTGGCCGTGGCCCCGAAGTGGAAACTGAACGCCTAACTTCCCTCTGTCCTTCTCCAGCTGCTGCCACCTCCCACCCCCACCCCCACCTCCCCCTCACCCTCCGCCCCACTGCCGCCCCGCTCCGCATTCAGGAAATCCCAGAGACTACAGCCTGCGACGCCTCCAGCCCCCGCTCGCTCGCCTCTGGTGACCTCGCGAGCTCGCGCTGGCCCTGGGACTCTGAGGGGTGCCGTGGCCCCCGGAGGGAACGAGGGTCCAGTGGCCCGCTTTCCGCTTCTTCCCCATATCCTTAGCGAGAGCGTCGCGATCGCACCGCATCTCCCTATGAGTAAGCACTTTTTTCCTTTCTGTAGCCTAACATCTCCTGGGCCATTAGGGCAGTACAGTACCTTTCCGTTCTCTTCTCCGACCCCAGCCATCCGTCGGCTTCCTTCTCAGTTTCTCTGGCTCTGCAGCCCCGAGCGCGCTGTCGGGGCAGCAGCAGCTGGGGACCTCTTGGGGCGCTCCGGGAGGCAGAGCTGAAGGGGCGGTGTATGTGGGGGGGGTACTATCCCCCTCTTCCCACATAGCCGCACTTGCCAGTGTTTACTTTTCTCCACCCACAGTACTTAACGCGCTCTAATGAGAGGCCGGGGGACGCCTACCATCTCCTCCCTAGCTTCTCGCCATTCCCAAAGTTGCCGCCGCTGCTGTTGCTACTGCTCTAGTGTACGGGTGGCTCCCACGGCCCCAATCCAGGGCAGATGATCCCATCCTAGGAGGTGGAGTGGGATTAATGCGATCTGACACTTTGCCGTACGCAATGCTTCTTGCTCTTCCCCTGATCTGCACCACATCCCTAGTTGTGCAGAAGGTTGAGCTTAGAACTGACTGAATTGGAGAGCCTCGCCATTTAGGATCAGACAGGCGGTATGTTGAGGGTGCCTGGCCGGCTGTGAGGGACAGGGGATGGGAAAGAGAGCCTGGCTGGCCGCACAGTAGGTAGAAACGTAGGTGAAATGAAAAACTGCTGAGAAGTAAGCATGTACTCCACTTGACTGGATGTCACAATGTATTTGGAAGCCTAAATTTGAACCTGGAGAGGCAATTTACAGTGAATTCCAGCGAAGTGGCCAATTACCACACATGCCAGTGGGCATCACGTGCCCCAAGTCTCTGATGCCCCTAGGGTAATGGTCACATGATTTCTTTTGACTTTAAAACTGGAATGTAATGGCTGAGGCCCACATTCCAAAAAACTACAGCGACAGAAAAAGGGAGGGGAGGGTGAATTAAGCTCTACTCAAGAGAAGTCTACTTGGATTCGGATGAGGGAAACAGAGGGAATTTGGTGCTCAAATTTTATCCAAAATAAAAACAAGAGTTGTTTTTATAATTAAGGTTTGAAATATGTTTGTGCTGGGACATATGTCTTCCCTATAGGCCTTCAATCTAGTGATGTATTTTCTAAAATTTAAAAATATCTTGCTAATCGTTTTCTAGTAAAATTGTCCCTTTATTCACAGTCCATTTTCATCCCTAAATGATAGATTTGAAGCTATATCCCATAAGATAGTGTTTAAAAAATTGAAGCTTTCTTTATAGTCCATAGTCTGGCCTATATTCTAATTGCAGTATTTTCTACATTAGGCATCTGTTTGAAGGTGGTGGATCAAATCTTGACTAAAATTAACCATCGGTTATTTGTGACTTGGAATTAATTGGATAAGAAATCAGGCACAAAAACAGTGGACACTAAATTCGACAAATAGAGCTGGTTGGGTCTTTGCCTGTCAAAAGTTTGGTAGAATAATGAGAGGACACCCAAACAACTCCAATCTTGACGGATACCCGCCCTGTAGCCCAAATAAAGGTTGCTGTTGGAAACATGGGACAGTTTTACTATTCAGATTATATATTGCTAAGTATAGAAATGGGCAGAGAAATTTCTGAGGTCAGGAGTTTAAAACTTTTACTTATTTACTATAATGGACACAGTTGATACATGAATTCAGCCTTAAAAACAACTAGGTCAGCTAAAAATGAAACTAGGAACATTTAAGAGATTTTGGCTTTATATGCCTGAGCCAGAAACACTTTGTCTACTGCAACAACCTCTGAATAACTCGAGCTCTCCATTTTCCTGCTGAACCTTAAAACTAGAACTATTTTAAAGCACATAGTTCTGACCCAAGGCTAGCCTTGGGGCACACATTAGCTGGAAATGGATTTAAAATGCACCTTAGTTATTGGAGTTAAGGACACTGATAGACCCTCCCCTAGTGGAGGTGAGGTGGTAATTTTAGATTGAACTCCTAATAAATATTTAACCTCAAATAAAAAGAGAGTACAACTATCCAACTAGGTTAAAGTGGTAGAAAGATAAGCTCTTTAAAATATTATTGACTCATGTCAAAACAGGATCATCATTAGGCTGGCAGTCCACATCATTTCTTTGTCTTGGGATGTCTACTCATTTAAAACCACTGACTGTATCACTCCCTTCATTTATGCTCTCCCTTGATTTAATAGTCAACATTGAAGTCCAAGATCTCTGATCTAATGCCATCATTGACATTCAATTCCTAAAAATGTATAGGCTTAAGAAATTTTAATTATAGAAAGATTAATTATAACTAATAAATATTATTTGGTTGAAATTAAGTTTTCTACAAGTGGTTACATGCACATTAGATTTGACTATACTAGCAGAATGTCAGTATTCAGGGCACTATCAGAAATCAAATAAAATTTTGTTCCTAGGCAAACAGCGTGACTTTTACTGAAAAGAAAGGGGTTAGCTTGGCCACGGTGCTTCAGCACAAAGCGATCATTTTTGGTGAAACTGACAGGAAAAAGGAAGAAAGTTCACTTGCCGTTATTCCATCTTCTGTTTTAGGCATTATTTCTGCTTGCCTTTCCAAGAAATTTACTGGCATAATATTCTTAGCACATATGATGAATTCATGAATATGTTATTGTGTTTGACATAGCGTAATCTAGGTGGAATGTGTATGCCAAACTCTTTGTTTTTCCTATTTAGTACATATTCCAATAGTAGCTGGTATAAAATTGAAAACGTACATCTCTCAATACATGACAACTTGGGTATCTGTTTTTAGAATCATTTTGTACTTGCTCATATGGTAATTTTCCTTTTGGTGAAAAGTAATTTAGAGAGGCGAAAATCTGTGAAAATAATAAAACTCAGTTTAGAAGAAAACAGCTAGATCATGTTTTGAGTCTGTATAATTATTCTAGAAACTGATATAACATGTAATGTATGTTAAATGTATTGGAAGTTTCGAAAGTATTTTGGATACATTACACTGTTAGAAACTCTTTTAGATACCAAGGTCACAACTACCTTTTTTTTAGTTATGAGAGAGCTTTGGTTAAATTATGGCTTACGAATAAAAAAAACCCCAAAACCTGTCTAATCATGAAATGTCAGTCTCAGGAGAACTGATGATACTTGGGCCAACTTGTAGGTAGTTATGGATGTGAGGCAGTTTCAGAAACTTCAGTATGTTTAATAATATTGAAATAGCCTAACTTTTAGCAATTGGAAGACAAATATTAGTGAGTATTGGTGAGTATTAGGGATGAAAAAGCATTTATGGTTAAATGAAAATTAAAATACTAAGGGGGAAGTATATTGACTTGGTTTCAGAAGAACTAGATTCTAGACATTGCTCTGCCACTGACTCATAGTTTGACCTTGAGAAAGCCACTTAAAATTATTATATTGATAACTAACATTGAGTATATACATGTGCCAGACACCATGCATTTTCTCATTTGTAAAATGAGGACATGGCTCAAGGTTTTTGGTTTGCTAGGATTGTTTTCCCCAAATAGGAGTAGTCTGGGCTATTTCAGTTATATTTATTAGCTCATTTTTCACTTTTAATGCAGCTATATTGAACCAAGCTAAATACCTTGTTGGCTAATTGATGATTGCCAGTGGCTTATTCCATGACTAATGTTAGTTCTTTAAAATATATAGGTTCTGTTTATATAGTTCCTTAAGAAGGACTTTTGGCACATTAAACCTACTAATTTTATATTTTGAGAAAGCTTAATTTTTCTTAACAGCTTAGAAATTTGTTTGATGGTAAGGAGGTAGTGTTGTTTATTGGAAAAGGCATTGAGTGGAATCCAGGGCCTTTTAGTCCTCTACAGTTTTGACAGATCTGCCATCCTAAGTATCATGGAAGTTCTATGTTCATAGCTGGATTTTACTTTATTTGTTAGCCATCTGTTTCCAATCTATGTATTTCAAAGGCATGTAGAAAGGAAAGTAAGCTATGTAAGCCTGGGTTCTTCAGCATACAGGTGCTATATAAATTCAAAGTATTATAGTAGTATATCATAGAAACACTAGAGCTTTAACAAGAATTTGCAGAAATGGTAGAATTCTTATCACTTAAATCTTGCCACATTTTTACTCGTCTATAACATTACTCTGCCATCCAATTTTTACAAGCAAAGGAGAAATAAAGCCAGACATAATATAATGAAAAATAAGAGAAATGGTCGATAATAAGAAAATAAAAATCTATATGTAATACTTTCTTACATAGCTTGTTAAAGCCGTTAATGTGATGGTTGTTTGTTTGTTTGTTTGTTTTTTACCCTTTTCAAGTAACTACTGAGCAGTGTTTTGGTGTTCATTGGTAATCATTACAGAATCTTTGGCTTATCTATCATACATACTTCATTCTTAGTTTTGTGATTACCAATAACGGGGTTTTGTGTAAAACTGCTATTGAAAAATCAGATGTTTCTCCTTACTTTTGCACTCTAAGGGAGGACAACACACAGGTATGGAAAAGTGCATAATGAAGGAGATAATCTGTATATTAAGTGGTATGCCATCATAACACAGAAAAGGTAAAAAGTTAATGTAGATCTTCATTTGGAAAACAAATGTGTGAAGCTAGATGGATCATTTTCTTTTTTTTTAATGGATTGTTTTCAGCCCCCACCCTCAAAACTATTAACTTGGAATTAGTTTTCAATGTTTATTGTCATCTTGCCAATTATATGATGGTTCTTTAACTGTCATTCTTTGAGTTCATCATGCATTTTTATTTTGTTGGTTAAAATTATGTCTGATGACATTTGTTAAAATATCATTTGTACAATGATAGTACTTAATTAAAATGAAATAAGCCTCGGTTAAAAGACTTTTAACATAACCTAATATCATGGGACTAGTTCTGTGAAGTGTGGGAATTCTTTTGCTAATAGAAATAATTTTCTTTTGTAAAGTCTGAGCTCTTATTTTTGCCATCTCTGGTTTAATCTCTGGTTTAAAAGATTAATAGCAAATTATTTTTTGTAATCTTGTAACCCATTCATTGAAAATATAACTGATTCTCTTAAGCTGTTTTACATATATAATATTTATATACAAAGTATATACATTAAGTTTTTGCTTTCTATAAAATAAAATTTGTGAGAGCAGTATATAGCTTTGAATATTGATATTACTGCGTTGTATATTATATGTTCTGATTCCACATTGTGCACTCAGATTGACATTCTGCTATTGACACTGTATGATATACTGCCTTTCATATACTAATGTAATTTTTAAGCTTATTTCCCCGTATTCCATAATTTGCTTACATATTCCCATTTTGCCAGTTCTTATAGTTCTTTTTGATATTTTGGGGTTTGTATTTCCAGTCAGGGAGAATTAGCAATATGCACTGCTAAGTGTTTCTCAGATGGGAAAATGACAGGAAATGGTTCCTAGTGTATATCCTATTGCTATAAAAGTCAATATATATGATTTAGTAATCTACTAGAAAAGTGTCTTAAGTAGTGCATACTTAAGATATTTTTAATCACTTTACTTTAGATTAAAGAAATAAAAGATCATTGTAAAAATCTTAGAGGAAAACATAAAAGAGTTTATAAAGAAGAAAATAAAAACTAGTCATAATTGTACCACCTACTACCTGTTCATATTTTTATCTATTTCTTGGGATCATATAGTATATGCAGTTTGTATCCCATTCTTTTTACTTACTACACTATGAATATGTTTTTATGTAATCAAATATTGTTGAAAATGTTGAAAATCACTGTATGATATTCCATATAATGGATATTTCATAATTTATTTCACTAATTCCAGATTGTTGGAAGCTTATGTTGTTTCCATATATTATAGATAATGCTTCAGTGAACATCTTTGGGCAAGAACCATTTTGTGACTCTGGTTATTTCTTTGAGATAAATATGTAGAAGAGAAGCTGCAAGGATTTTTGTTTTTAAAGGTGAATTCCTTTGACAATCTGAAATTTAAATGTTGGCTTAAGCAAAAAGAGCCTTGATTTCAAACAGTGGCACTCAAAAAAAGGAGAAAGAAAAAAAGAAAGCCATTCTTACTGGAGCTGGTTTAGGTAAAATATATATCTTGGAAATATTTTGGTTTCCGCCGATCTAGTTAACAGTTGCAAAGCAGGATGAAGTAGAATCCTGTGCGGTATACAACCATAGGAAGTTCTATATTTCGAAACGGAACTGTTAGCAGAGGAAGAGAAACAGGTCAGTTTTCAAGTAGCCTATAGATTTTGGGTTGCTATAAAACTCAGTTCAACTATACAGAGCTTATTTATGACCATTATCTTCAGTGTCCTAAAGAAACTTTTAATACTGAAGTTGGTTAAATGACTATGTTTGTTGATAGGCTTTTTAAATCTCAGGCTATTGGTCTCTTAAATTCCATTGACATCACTCAATGAACTCAAAATTTTATATTTCATTCAGGTTGCTTAAATAATTTGTGCCTGGTTTTCAGTATATGTTGACTCTCCAAATTACAAACATGACTCAACAAATGTTTCACATATTTGAATGGCTCATTGTACCCTGGATATCCCTCTCTAAACTTATCCCACGCTGCTCCACAGACCCTTCCCTGATGTTTTTCTCCTTCCTGTAGTTCACCAGTCTCACTAAGGACCACATTGGTCTGGGCATTCCATGAAACCCAGAAACAATGTGAAAAATTTGTCCGACCTGACAACTCTTTCTCACCATCTTCTTTTTTTTTTTTTCCTTTTCAGAGGGATCATGTACATGCTATGCTCCATAGTCAGAATAGATTTTAGCATGAAATAGGAGTTCCAATGGTTTTGTTATTTTATATCTCTGATATTTGGGAAGTTATGTAAGTCCTCTAAACCTCAGTTTTTCCATCTACAAAACAGCGATAATACAGGACAAACAAACAGAGACTCATGGTCATGAACAATAGACTAGTGGTTACCAGAGGATGGGGGGAGGGGGGAGAGGAAGGTAGATGGGGTAAAGGGGTCCAAATATGTGATGACAGAAATAAATCTAACTATAGGAGATGAACACGTGGTGTAAACATATATGTGCCTTACTGTCAAAGTGTACAGCTGAAACTTATTGGATTTTGTTAACCAATGTTACCGCAAAAATTTTTTTTTTAAAAATCAGTAATAATACCTCTTCTTTGCAGTGTTGGTCTTAGAATTAAAAGAGAACATTTATAAAGAAACTAGCATATAGTAGGTACTTAATAAATGCTCCCATTTACAAGTCAGTTAATGTTGCCTTAGATGATCTTTCTCAGGTCTATATCTTTCTACCTCTTCATTTTCTTATAATTCAAACCTTTTTTTCCTTAAGCATCACCACTCATAATAAATAAGATAGTTTATTTTTGCTTTTTATTTAATGGCATTGTGAAAATATTGTTTTCGATTATTTTTCGTTGTGAATGTGGAGGAATTTAACAAAGTTCCAGGTTGGCTTAGCTAAGAAACCTGTTTAGCATTTAATTTACTGTTTTGTGAGGATATGCTATCCAACAGTCTAAAGAACTGGCCCTCAAAGGAAAATTGGAAACATGACTCTTAATACATTATAGACACCATTATAAACTCATTGCTACTAACAAATACAGCTTAGATCAGGCTACTAACAAATACAGCTTAGATCAGGCTGTAAGGTAATTGATAATGCTGATGCCTGATTTTGCGGGGAGGAAAAAATGCTTCAAGTTCTTCAGTGTTTCTACGATAGTAGAATAGTAGAAATATGAATGTTAGAAAGTATTACCTTAGAAAATACGAGAATAGAAGAAATAAATTAATGAAAACGTAAAATGCTGGGGAAGGCAGAAGGTTATAAATTAAATCAATATCTTTCCAAGATGGCATGTAGCCTTTAGAACTGGGTGAGTCCAAAACATATTCATCTTAAATTTATGATGTCCATTATTTCTTCTAGTAGAAGTTTTCGAAAGGAAAAACCAGGGAACAATCAAGGACATTGACACAGTCAACACATATTTCGAGTAGTTCGTGGGTCTCTAGTTTAAAGCTACAGTTGAATCATTTTTGCAAGTGTTTACCAATAACTAAACTTTTATATTTTGTCTTATAATAATAATAAAAAAACTATCATTAAGTATAGATAACAAAAAAATAATGTTGATATATTTACATATTTAAAAATATAAGTCAACCCATATATTTGGTATTGTAACCTAAGTCAAAATGTTTCAGTATTAGTTGGCCCTCTGGAAAAAAAAAAAACAACTAGAATATAAGTGCTAGTGGAAGGGGGAAAACTTCCCTAATGACAGAAGATTTCTAAAAAGCCAAAGAGAATGTTGAGTTGTCAAGTCAAGTACCTTGAAATATGAAAGTATAATGTAAAGAAAGGCCTACAGACCATTTATAAGTAGATGTAAAACTCAGGAAAACTAAAATGTGCCCAAAGTTCTCAAGTATATATTGAGATAGTACAAACTACAGATGGAATAATAGTTAGCCGAGGACAGTAACATGGACAATACCATAATTAGTCTATTTGTGGAATGGTTTCATCATTCATTCAACTAAAAAAAAAGTTTAATGAAAACTGTTAGGTGCTAGAGCTACAAAGATGAATAGGATACTCCTGCAGTCTAGTAAAAGAAAAAAACACAAAAGTAATATTGGATTTCATGAAATCTAAAAATATTCTCACATGTAGAAAATGAATTTAAATATGGCCTTTTTTCTCAACATAAAATAATTTCCAAATTTAAACATTATGCAAATAAAGACATTCATTTATAACCCAGTATAATCAAATCTAAATTAAGAACAAATCAAGTTTAAACATTGTTATTTCTTTGCAATAATTATTGCATCCTAAAAAAAGTGCTCACTATGAGTTAATTTTACTTAAATAGAACATTGCTCAGCCTATAAATGAAGGTCAGCAGACACCAGTGTCTTGGAATAAAACAACCCTTTGGCAAGAAAATGAGCCACACCCCATTTAGTTTTTACAAAAATAAAATTCTTTCCAGCTTTACTAAATTGTAGATGTTGTGCTCAGCATGTACTTCTGCAGTAGTTGGTTCTGCAGCTGTGGAAATATCCATGTATGCAGAAGCCCTAAAACCATTGATTCACTGCTACTTGTACATGCAGCTCTCATACTTTCTATAGTACAGTAGTCTGTTAAGTTTTACCTGACGCAAGAGTAATAGCAAGTAACTACAGGTATTGCTGATACCTTAATTTTCTGCCTTGAACTTCTTGATTGTCAGGCTTTAAAATGAGTAGGGAAACCCAAGATTCCAAATCCGATCATTATTTCATTTTGGTGGGAGAGAATCAAATGGATATACTATGCCTAGATGTACTATATTTGCTGTTCTATATGGTTTACTTCAAAGACAGTAGTACTAAATTTCTGCCATGTACCGTAGAAAGAACCTTACTTCTGAGGAGAAAGGAAAATTAACCCCCAGTGGAGGCTCCATTCTCCTAGTTCTTTCACAGTGTGCTTGACACAGACAGCAAGTCTCCATATATACATTTGAAAGAGTGAAAAATAAATGACCACGAATTGTCCTTGCTGAATAATACACTTCATTCCTTTTTATGGATGAATAATATTCATTCGATAAAGATTAAATTGTGAAATCTTAATCAGCAAATAAGTAACTTATGAATCACGTTGAATACAACACATAATGATGCAAACCTATAAGAAGACTAAGCAAATGGCTTCCTTGGTTTTCTTTCTCATTTAGTTTTAAAAGAATTATCATGAGTGAATGTCATGGATCTCACCTGCATTAGGAAAAATACTTGACTTTAGAGGCAAAGGGGAAATTGGAGCATATTAATATTTTTTCGCATTCTAAAGTAGTTTTATTGAAATATAATCCACATTCCATACTACACATGCAAAATGTCTAATTCAGTGGATTTAGTATATTCACAGATATGTGATACCATCACCACAGTCAATGTTAAAACATTATCATCACCTCAGAAAGAAACTCCATACTCTTGAGCTACCACTCTCTCCAGTCCCCCACCTCCTCAACCTTAAGCAACCACTAATTTACTATAGATTTACTAATTCTGGACTTTTCATATGAATGGAACATAATGATCTTTTGTGTCTGGCTTCTTTCACTTAGCATAATGTTTTCAAGATTTATTTATATTATAGTATGTGAATACTTTATATAGTATCAATAACTTTATTCCTTTTATGGCTGAATAATATTCCATTGTATGTATATACCATGTTTGTTTATTCATCCATTGATGGACTTTTGGGTTATTTTCACATTTTGGCTATTATGACTAATGGGACATGTTAATATTAAATGTCTAAATAGAGGTCAGCTAATGAGTTAGAGGTGGTACTGACAAGATAACATTTCATTTATCACTACTCTGCTGTTAATGTAAATCCTTGTTTTGATTGACTCTGAGCGATATTGATTTTTACATCAAAGTATAGGTAATTTTTCTTGTTTCCTGGTGCTTACTACCTTATTATCATCAACTTGTTCCCAGTACCTTTGTCCTTAGTAGTATTTTTACTTGAATAATAGAAAGCCTTTTAAAGTTGTAAAATCACCTTTTGTAAAACATTGTATAGATATTTACAGACTTCCTTGTTTAAATACATCTATTGAACACCTACTCTAAGGAGCAAAGGTAAGCAGTATTAAGGATTGCAGAAGTAAATGATAAATTAAATGCTTTGAAATATAATAGTTTCAGTCAATATAAAGCATTATTTACCACATCTAATATATTTATTTTTTAAATTTACTTTTCAAATATGAAATATATTCACAGAACAAAATTCAAAAGTCATAAAGGAACATAAAGAAAAAATGAGTCTCCTGCCACTGACCCCAAACCCTCACTTTCCTTCCTAGGAGGTGAACATTAGCCCTAGTTTCTTGTGTGTCCATCCAAAATTATACTGAGTACATTTGACACTTGACATTTTCAGAAAAGCTTGGTATTTTATACTTAGGAAGTGTGGCATCAAGTTTGAAGAAGTCTTTACCTTTTAAGTTTTTAGGGGTGAGTATGAGAATGAGGAATTATCAAAGGATGATAAAATGAATCACCTTCAGTTTCAGATCAGAGCTTTTCTTTCAAGCACCCTTGACCCCAGATTCATCTGCATGGCATTAGGTCAAAATAGCTAATAATACCTAGAACCCAACTCTGCCATTATCTTCTGAATTTAACACACAGAGAAATTCTTGGCCTCAGTCTCCTTGCTTTTATGAGCAGTTAGTACCTCGCAGGCCCATTAGGAAAGGAGAATCTTCCCTGAGAGAGGAGGGTTGTATTCCGTCAAGAAAAGATACAATTTCTGGGAGACTGATTTGGAATTTTTTATATAATTAATTCATTTAATAGGCCTGTATTAATTTATCAACAGAATACCAGGTACTGGTATCACTAAGATAAAAAAAAATGTCATCATTTGAAGAACTCAGAGTCTAATCGAGCCACTAATTTTTGAGAAATGATGCAACAGAGGTCTAAATAATTTTGATTTGCCTCAGCTGACAATGGTCAAGGACAGTGATGGAGGACGGGGTCTCCTGATACCTAATCCATCACTCTTCTCAGCATAAATTTAAACACTACACCCAAGGTCTGACTTTGTTTAATAGGAATGCCTCTTCCTCTCTGAATCAGTTTGCACTGATGTTTACAAAGTGGCAGATGCCATGTTTCTAAAGTTGACATGAACTCTGAAATTCACTTCACCTGTAAGTGAATTACAGCTTCCACCTCTTACATAGTTAATGGAAATTCATTAGCAATAGCTCTCCAATGGTAAATTATTTTTCTAGGTCATATGTTTAATCCAAAGTACTCCTTATGCTAACAAAACTGCAGTCCTAATTACTGCTCTTCAAGAGTTTCCTATATTGTAATGCATCCAAAAGATTTTGAAAACTATAATTTCAATACAGTATATTGGGTATACATTATAGGGTTTATCACTCTTGATCTCTTCTAAACTGGATTTTGTCAGTCTCAAAGAGCCAGTATTTGTATTCTTACCAAGAAAAAAATTCCATCATTCATTTATTCACTTCACTTATTCAAATATTTACTGAGTGCCTTCTATAGGTCAGGTACTATTCCAAGCACTGGGGATTATACCTATGAATGAAACAAACAGAAATTACCACCTTTGTGAAGTTTACATCTTACTAAGGGAAGATAGAAAATAAAACAATGATTCAATAGTATATTCGATGTTATGTATTTTGGAGAAAATTAAAACAGAATTGAAGAAATCGTGTGGTCACAAAAAGCTTTACTGACAGGAAGATATTTAAGGCAAGACATGAAGGAGATCAAGGAGTGTGCCATGTGATCATCTAGGGAGAAGTGTCACTTGAACAAGTAAAATATAATTCTAATAACAGTTACATAAATTGTTATGCATTGATGGGTTTTAGCCCTGAAATTTTCCTTTATATCAACTTTTTATTTTGGTATTGAACAGAAAGAAATATCTTTTACCCACTTTAGTGGAGTCACGAATTGACTGTATTTGCTAAGGATATCATGTTAGTTATGTCAATAATGTTTTGGAAAGATTAGCAAGAATAATGTTTAAAACAATATGGAAATAATGCAAGTAGATTTTCTTCCCTTTTCCCTATTAATTTAGTTGTACTATATTCTGTATTTAATTCCAAATTAGATTCTTTCATTAAACTTTTTACTTTGCAGCCACAATGGAAAATAGTATGGAGGTTCCTCAAAAAATTAAGAATAGAATTACCATATGACCCAGCAATCCCTCTTCTGGGTATTTACCCAAAAAACTTGAAGATATTTGTCTGCAAAGATATATTCACCCTGATGTTCATAGCAGCATTATTCATGATGGCTAAGACATGGAAACAACTGAAATTCTAGCAATAGATGATTGGATAAAGAAGAGATGGTACATATATACAATGGAATATTACTCAGCCCAAAGAAAAAATGAAATACTGACATTTGTGACAACATAGATCTTGAGATGATCATGCTAAGCAAAATATGTCATGCAGAAAAAGTTGAAAACCACATGATATCACTCATATGTGGGATTTAAAATTGAAAGCAAAAAAATGAGCAGGACAAATGAACAAAGACTCATGGACATGACAATGGATTAGTGGTTACCAGAGGGAAGCAGGGAAGGAGGAGGGATTGGGGTCAAATATTTGGTGGTGGAAGGAAATTTAACTTTGGATGGTGAACACACAAATAGAATATACATATGATGTATTGTTGAATTGTACACTTGAAACTTATTTGATTTTATTAACCAATGTCACCTCAAAAATTTTAATTAAAAAATATTAAGAAAAGAAAATAAGTGTGTGTTAGTGTGTGAAATTTGGCAAGCACTAAATAAACATCTGCTCAAAGGTGAACTTGAATGTAGAGAAACATTTAATAATTGTAATGTTGAATCACTAATAAAGTAGTTGTACATCATTTTAAATTATTTTTAAAAAACAAGTAAAGCTGCTGCTGCTGTAAACATTTGTATACAGGTTTTTTTGTGAATGTAAGTTTTCATTTCTTTGGGATTAATGTCCAAAGTGTGCAATTGCTGGATTATATGAGAGTTGCATGTTTAGTTTTATAAGAAACTGCCAAAATGTTTTTCCACAGTGACTGTACCATTTAATCTCACACCAGCAATGTATGAGTGGTCCAGTTTTTGCATGTCCTTGTCAGCATTTGAAATTATCATTGTTTTTTCTTTTAGTCATTTTGATAGGTATGCAGTGATATTTCATTGTGGTTTCATTTTGAATTTCCCAGTGCTTAATGATGTTGAACATCTTTTCATGTTTTTATTGTCCATCTGTATATCCTCTTTGGTGAAATGTCTGTTCATTTCTTTTGCCTAATTTCTAATTGGATTGTTTTTTTTAATGTTGAGTTTTGAGAGGTCTTTATATATTCTAGATAAAAATCCTTTGTCAGCTATGTGGTATATGACCATTTTCTCCTAGTCTGTAGTTTGTTTTTTCATCCTCTAAACAAAGTCTTTCACAGAACAAAAGTATTCATTTTGACGAGGCCAAATTTATGTGTATTTATGTGTATTTCCTTTTATGGATTGTCTTTTTGGTGTCATGTCTAAGACTGCATCACCAAACCTGGTTCCTGAAGAATTTCTCAAATTTTTTTCCTAAAGTTTTATAGTGTTATGTTTCACAATTTAAGTTCGTGACCCATTTTTGAGTTCATTTTTGTGTAAACATATGAGGTTTAGGTCAAAGTTGTTATTTATTTATTTTTTTTATCTTGCAGTTGTCTACTTGTTCCATCACCATTTCTCCACTGATGTGGTTTTGCATCCTTGTCAAAAAACAGTTGAGCATATTTGTGTAGGTCTGTTTCTGGGTTCTCTGGTCTGTTCCACTGTTCTGGATCTATTGCTCCACCAATACCACACTGTCTTGATTGCTGTAGCTACAGTGTATGACTTAACAATAGGCAGAGTGATTCCACCTACTTTATTTTTCAATATATTTTACCTGTTCTAGGATCTGTTTTTCGCCACATGAATTTTTTTAGAATTAACAGGTCTATGACTACAGAAAACTATACCAGGATGTTGATGGGAATTGTACTAATAAATTAGAATTTTGAGATTGTATGTGTAATATTAAATAAGTTGAAATGGTAATTCCATTAAGGAAGACAATTTAATTTCTTCTATAGTCTCATGCTAGGTCTTACTTTCTAAAGTGGTGCCTACCTTGATGACTTTTAAATCATTAACTATTAACTGGTCATTTTTCTTCAGAAATAACTTGGATGTCTTTTTTTTTTAATTGAGAATATTGAAGCTCCTCCTACTAAAGAATGACACGTTCTTGATTTAGGTATATAACTTTCAAGTTCTAAATCATTGATCTGTTGTTTTTTTTTATAGAGAAAATCTAGTTTTATTTTTATTTTTTATATTTTTAACTTTTTAAAAATTAAGTTTATTGGGGTAACATTGGTTAATACAATTATAGAATTCTCAGGTGTGCATTATAATTTGACATCTGCACATTCTATTGAGTGTTTCCCACCCAAAGTCCAATTTCGTTCATCTACCGTATAATTGATCCCCTTTACCCACTTCACCCTCTCCTTTCCTCAATATATATGACCATCTTTACCCCATCTACCTCACCCGTGCTCTCCTACCCCATACCCTCTGGTAACCACTAGTGTATAGTCCATATCCATGATTCTTTCTTTGTTTGTCCTGTTCATTTCTTGCTTTTAGGTTTATATCCCACATATAAGTGATATCAAGTGATTTTCAACTTTTTCTATCTGATTTACTCCGCTTAGCATGATTAACTCGAGGTCCATCCATGTTGTCGCACATGGCAGAATTTCATCTCTTCTTATGGCTGAGTAATATTCCATTGTGTATATGTAACACAGCTTTTTTATCCAGTCATCTATCGTAGGACATTTTGGTTGCTTCCATGTCCTGGCCACCATAAATAATGCTGCTATGAACATCAGTGTGCAAATATCTTTTCGGATATGGGTTTTCAAGCCTTTGGGGTAAATGCCCAGTAGAAGGATTGATGGATGCTAGGGTAGATCACTTCTTAGTTTTTTGAGGAATCTCCATACTGTTTTCTATAGTGGCTATACCAATTTGCATTCCCACCAGCAGTGTATGAGGGTTCCTTTTCTTCGCATTCTCTCCAACATTTGTTATTACTTGTCCTGTTGATTATAGCTGTTCTAACAGGTGTGAGATGGTATCTCATTGTGATTTTGATTTGCATTTCCCTAATAGCTAATGATGTTGAGCATCTTTTCAAATATTTGTTGGCCATTTGTATGTCCTCTAGGGAGAAGTGACTATTCAGGTCTTCCACCCATTTTTGGATTGTTTGTTGTTATTGAGTTGTATGAGTTCTTTTGATATTTGGGATATTAGGCCCTTATTGGAGGCCATTCATTTATTTTTACTTTTACTTCCCTTGCTTTTGATGTCAAATTCATAAATTCCTTGTTAATTCCAAGGTCCTTGAATTTAGTTCCTATGTTTCCTTCTATGCATTTTAATGGTTTAAGTCTTATATTCAGGTCCTTAATCCATTTCAAATTCAATTTGGTGTGTGGTGATAGACAACAATCTAGTTTCATTCTTTTGCAGGTGGCTTTCCAGTTTTCCCAGCACCACTTATTGAAGAAGCTTTCCTTTCTCCACTGTATGTTTTTGGTTTCTTTGTCAAAAATTATTTGCCCACATAAATATGGGTTTACTTCTGGACTCCTGATTCTGTTCCACTGGTCTGTGTATCTGTTTTGCTGCCAATACCATGCCGTTTTGATTACTGTCGCTTTGTAGTATAATTTGAAGTTGGGTAGAGTGATACCTCCGGCTTCATTTTTTTTTTACTCAGGATGGCTTTGGCAATTCAGGGTCTTTTGTGCTTCCATACAGATCTGATGATTTTTTGTTCTATGTCGTTAAAAAAAGCAGATATTTTGATGAGTATTTCATTAAATCTGTATAATCCTTTAAGTAAAGGTCATTTCGGACATGTTGATTCTTCCAACCCAAGAACACAGAATATCTTTCCATTTCTTTGTATCACCCTCGATTTCTTTTAATAGGGTCTTGTAGTTTTCATTACATAGGTCATTCACATGTTTCATTGGACTTATTATTCCTAGGCATTTTATTCTTTTTGTTGCAATTTCAAAAAGAATTATTTTTTCTACTTCTTTTTCTGACACTTCATTATTAGAATATAGGAACGCTATGGATTTTTGAATGTCGATTTTGTATCCAGAGACTTTACTCTATTTGCTTATTGTTTCTAGGAGGGTTCTTGCGGAGTCTTTAGGATTTTCTATATAGAGAATCATGTCATCTGCACAGAGTGACAGTTTGACATCTTCATTTCCTATTTGGATGCCTTTATGTCTTGCCTGACTGCACTCACTAGAACTCCAATGTTGTATTGAATAAGAGTGGCGATAGTGGACAGCCTTGCCTTGTTTCTGATCTTAGAGGGAAGGTTTTTAGTTTTTCACCATGAAGTATAATGTTGGCTGAGGGTTTTTCATATGTGGCCTTTATTATGTTAAGGTACTTTCCTTCTATACTGATTTACTTAAGTATTTTGATCATGAATGGATGCTGTATCTTGTCGAAGGCTTTTTCTGCATCTATTGATATGATCATATGATTCTTATTTTTTAATTTGTTTATGCATTGTATCACATAAATCAGTTTGTGTATGTTGAACCATCTCTGTGCCCCTGTGATGAAGCCCACTTGATCGTGTTGTATAATCTTTTTAATACGTTGCTGTATTCAGTTCTATAGTATCTTATTTAGGATTTTTGCATCTGTGTTCATGAGAGATATTAGTCTGTACTTTTATTTTTTTCCTGTTATCTTTTCCAGGTTTTGGTATCGGAGTAATATTGGCCTCATAAAATGAGTTGGGAAGTATTGCCTCCTCTTCGATTTTTTGAAAGAGTTTGAGAAGAATAGGTATTAAATCTTCTTTGAACATTTGGTAGAATTCAGTGGTGAAGCCATCTGGTCCTGGACATTTAATTTTTGGTAGGTTTTTGATGATTGTTTCATTTTCCATACTGCTGATCGGTCTATTTAGATTTTCCAGATCTTCTTGATTCCATCTAGGAAGATTATATTTTTCTAAGTACTGGTCCATTTTCTAAGTTATTAAATTTGTTAATATATACTTTTTTATAGTATTCTTGCATGATCCTTTGTATTTCTGCGATGTCAGTCATAATTTCCCCTCTTTCATCCCTGATTTTGTTTGTGTCCATTCTCTGTTTTCTTTAGTGAGTCTAGCCAAGGGGTTGTCAATTTTATTAACCTTCTCAAAGAACCAGCTTCTTGTTTTTATTTTTTCTATTGTTTTTTTTTGTTTCGTTTTGTTTTGTTTTCAATTTCATTTATTCCTGCTCTAATTTTGATGATTTCTTTCCTTCTGCTGACTTGAGGCATCATTTGTTCTTCCTTTTTTAGTTTTTTTAAGAAGTGTTAGGTTCTTTTTTGGCTCATTCTTGTTTTTGGAGATAGGCCTGTAATGATATCAACTTTCATCTTATGACTGCTTTTGATGTGTCCCAAAAGTTTTGATATGTTGTCCTATCATTATCTTTTGTTTCTATGTATCTCTTGATCTCTCTGTTTATTTCTTCTGTGACCCAGTTATTCTTCAGTAGCATGTTGTTTAATCCCTATGTATTTGCGGTTCTTCCTCATTACTTATTTCAGTTCATCTCTACTTTCAAAGAATTATGATCAGAGAATATGGTTGATATGATTTCGACCCTCTTATATTTGTTGAGGCTATCTCTGTGTCCCAGTATGTGGTCGATTCTTGAGAATGTATAAGTAGCTGCTTCGGTATGGAAGGCTCTGTAAATGTCAATTATGTCCAGTTGTTCTAATGTGTCATTTAAGGATGTGATTTCCTGATGGATTTTCTGTTTGGATAATCTGTCCATATCTGACAGTGGGGTATTTAGGTCTCCTTCTACGATAGTTTCTCCCTTCAGTTCTGTTACTAATAGCTTTACATATTTCAGAGCTCCCTGATTGGGAGCACAGATATTAATAAGTGTTATGTCCTCTTGGTGCATGATTCCCTGTATCATTAGGAAGTGTCCCTCAGCATTTTTCTTTTCCTTTTTTATTTTGAAGTCTATTTCGTCTGATATTAGTACTGCTACTCCCACTTTTCTCTGAATGCCATTGCTTGAAATATCATTTTTCACTCTTTCACTCTTAGTCTGTATTTGTCTTTGGAGCTGAGATGTGTCTCTTGGAGATAGCATATAGTTCGGTTTTGGTTTTTAATCCATTCTGCAACTCTGTGCCTTTTTATTGGAGAGTTTGATTGATTATTGAAATATAAGATCTTCTTATAGCCATTTTCTCTTTAGCTTTCTGGTAGCCCGATGTTTCCTTGTCCTTGTGTTTCTGTTTTCTTTATTTTGGTTGGCTTTTGTGAGTTTTGCCTCTGGTTCCTCTTGTTTTATATTCTATACTTCACTTCTGAATCTTTGGTGTGAGGTTACCATTATGAATATGTAAAGGATAGTTATATATATATTCATCCATTTTCTTCTGCTCATGCTTTATCTCCATTCTCCATCGTGAAATTGAATCTTTGAATCCTCCCCTTTTTAGTCATTGTCTCAATTCGTCCCTATGTGTGTGGAACTTTCATTACTATCTTGCTATAGCAAATCTCTTTTTATTGTTTAAGTTTATAATGCCCTGTTCTTAGTAAGGGTTGCACTCTTCTGCTTCCATCTGCCTGCTAGATGCCTTACTTCTAATTAGATATTTTTTGTCATTTTGTT
Organism: Pteropus vampyrus; assembly: GCF_000151845.1. Lineage (NCBI taxonomy): Eukaryota > Metazoa > Chordata > Mammalia > Chiroptera > Pteropodidae > Pteropus > Pteropus vampyrus. Next base: position 674,992 of record NW_011889675.1, read on the forward strand.
TTAGTTGTGCTGGCCCCTTTCAGTATCCCCTGTAATGCAAGCCTCATAGTGGAGAATTCCCTCAATTTTTGTATGTCTGGAAAGGGTTTTACTTTTCTCTCATATCTAAAGGAGAGCTTAGCTGGATACATTATTCTTGGCTGTTAGTTCATTTCATTTAATTGTTTGAATATTTGATTCCACTTTTTTCTGGTTGTAAGGTTTGTGCTTAGATGTCCAATGATAATCTAATGAGTTTTCCTTTTAAGTTACCATCTTCTTTTTCCTGGCTACCCTGAGAATATTTTCTTTGTTGTTGATTTTTAATAATTTTAATACAGTGTACCTTGGTGAAGGCCTTTTTGAATTGAGATAATTGGGTGTTCTGTTGACTTCTTGAATTCCAAGCCACAACTCATTCCTTAGATTTGGGAAATTCTCGTCCACTATTTATCTGAAAATGCTTTCTAGTCCCTGCTCCTTTTCCTCGCCTTCTATAATGCTCATTATTCTTATGTTTCCTCTCCTAATGGTAGCAGCTAGTTCTTGAATTTCTCTTTCATTATTTTTCATTCTTTGGTTTCTCTCTTCTTCCTTCTGATTTATTTCTAGATTTCTGTCTTCGATATCACTGATCCTTTCCTCCATTTGGTCGACTCTATTTCCCAAGCTTGCTATTTCATTTTTCAACTCTTGCAGTGTGTTTTTTTATCTCCAGAAGATCTATTCTGTTCTTTTTGAGGATTTCCATCTCCTTGCTCTGCTCATCTAGTTGTTTTTTAAATTCCTGAAATTGTTAATATGACTTTTTTCAGAACTCACCGAGTTTTTTCAGAAGTATCATCCTGAATTCTCTGTCATTTATATCACATATTTCTATGTCTGTAAGCTTTTTTTCTGGAGATTTTTCACTTTCTTTCTGAGATGCCTTTTCATCTTGGTTGTTCGTGGTGTTTAATGGACTATTTCTCCACCTGGGCATTAATGGAAGTGTATTCTGCTGTTGTTCCAGGAAGAAGATTTATTATATAAAGGTCTCTCTTTAGCCTGTTGCAAAGAAGGTGCTTTTCTTTTGGTTTCCAATAGATGGTGTCTAAGCCTCTTAGATCCCTGCTTTATATAAAGCCTTCACATTGCTTTTTTTTTATTTTCTGATAGATATTTAATCATGCTCACTACCCTCAGTGCATCACTGTCAGCAACAGTCTCAGCACCGTTTTGTCAGATTCCCTTGCGGCTCCACAGTGATTGGTCTCAGAGGGTGTGGAGAAGAGGGTCCCTCTGGGTTGGGAGTTGGGAGCTGCGGTTCAGCCTCAGTTTTGCAACCAGGGCCTGAAAAAAATCACTGTTGTTTCTCTGCCGTTTAGTCCCGCTTCTCTGCTTTCTGCCAGGATGACTGGGCCCTGCCTCCGGGTGCGTGGAACTCACAGCACTCTCAGGCAGGGCTGTTCAGGGAAGTTGCCGCATCTTCTGTCCTCTCCCTCCTCCTGCAGAGTGCTTTGGAGGCTGCAAGAGGCAGCTCCTTTATTTCTCCCAGTCCACCGCTGGACACCTGGGGTTCTGACCTGTGGTAGCTCTTATGCACAGATCACATGCTCAGACTTGCTGGTGTACAGTTTTGGTGCGTTTTCTTTGTTAAGTTTTAGATGTTCACCTTATTGTTGTTTAAAGATCTGGAGACATCTCTCATTCTGCCACGTTTCTCTAGTTTTTCTTTGATCTAATTTGAATTTAAAATTTTTTGAATGGTTACTTCTAGAAATTTTTAAGGCTACCCATTAGATTTCTATTTGCAAGACTCTTAAACCTATTGTTCTGACTTAAAGAAAGTATGGTTTACCTCTTCCGTTGTCTCAAACAAATGTATTTCCCTAAATGGCAAAATATAGTATACCATTAGCATTTGTATTTAGGGTATTGGAGTTTGGGATGTATTTGTTATTCATAAAGAGTAAATCAAAGGTTTTTTTAATGAAAACTTTTGTGCATTCTTTGATTATGCAAGATAATTTCTTTAAAATTAGAAAAAGAATCTAGAGAAGCTCTTAATTTCAAAATAACTCTTGTAAACTTACCATTAGGTGTAGAACAGCAAAGGAACTGTTAAACTGATTAGGACTGAAGAGCTGAAGAGAAAATGTCACCTTGTTGCTTTTGCGTCAGGGAAAAGTGAATGAGATCATGCTTTCATTTCTGTCTTGCTTTCCCCACCCTTCCTTCTTTCTATTTAATAATTCAGGGTGAAGGCACCAAAAATCCCTCTGGCTCTCTTTCCCATCCTGTTTATATTCTAAAATGGCTTTTATTGCTTTAATGAAACATGTCACTGGTGGCCTATAACATTATGCATATAGTATTAAGTGGTTAGACTTAGAAATCAGGAATTTGTAAATCACAGCCCAGTTATACTACCTTAAATATAGTTAGCAGAATTGCTTCTCGATGATGAAAACTTCCCTAAGTTATAACACATGGTTCATAGTTTCATTATAATCATTACAGTGAAATTTACTACCATAAATATCAGTGACTTGAATCTTCTCCACCTACTCCTAACTTTGTTTAGGTAATAGTCACAGTTACAGCAAGTGTACAGCCATGTATCCTGTGACTAAAGAAAAAAAGTTAAATTTAGGAATAAAGCAACATAATAGTACTCATCATAAACAGATATCCCAATTTTTTTCTTTACCTACAAGTTACCTGTATTTTTTATATTTATTTGGTCTAATGAGAGACTTTTAAAAGCTCATTCTCTAAAGCAAAGAATTCTTGGAGCCGGTGAGCTTAGGGCAGTGTACCCAATCAAAAGAACCCTGCTAGTAGCTTTAGCCTGTTTCTGAGATAACAGAGTACCAGGGAGAGGGATAAACTGGGAGAGGGAAGAAATTACTCTTGTACGGATGACTTTTTGCTAGCAATATGATTTTTAGCAAGTGACAGCCACAAAAGCCATTTGATTTGTAGCTAAATTAATTATAATGAGACTTTATTATCTGTTGTCCCCCCTTATCTGCAGTTTCATATTCCGAAGTTTCACTTTACACAATTTCAGTCACCTGCAGTCAATCACAGTCTGAAAATATTAAATGGAAAATTCCATAAATAAACAATTCATAAGTTTTAAATTGTGCACCATTCTGAGTAGTGTTATGAAATCTCATTCCATCCCGCCTCGGACATGAATCATCTCTTTGTCCAGCATATCCATTCTGTATATGCACCCTGCCCATTAGTCACTTAGTAGCTGTTTAAATTATCAGATCTACTATCACAGTATCACAGTGCTTGTATTCAAGTAACTCATATACTAAGTACCCTAATGGTATGTCATAATGCCAGTGTCATTCACCTCACTTCATCTCATTACATAGGCATCATATCATCTCACCACGTAGGCACTGTGTTATCTCCCATAATCACAAGAGGAATGAGTATAGTACAGTAAGATATTTTAAGAGAGAAAGACCACATTAACATAACTTTTATTATAGTACATTGTTATAATTGCTCTATTTAATTATTGGTAATTGTTGTCCATCTCTTACTGTGTCTAATTTATAAATTAAACTTTATCATAGTTATGCGTGTGTATAGGAACAAAAACTCTAATTAATATATATTGGGTTTGATACTATCCACTGTTTCAGGCATCCACTGGGGAATCTTGGAATGATACTGTACCAGGTAACAGAATGCCAAATAAAATACTGAGCAAGAAACACTGGTCAGTTACAATTCAGTCTCTAAAAATCTGAACCAGCATAGCATTATGTTTATGGATTCAACTCCATCCTCAAAGAAATACAAAGAAATGCAATTGAGCATCTTAAACTAAACTAAACTAAACTAAACTAAACTAAAATAAACTAAACTAAACTAAACTAAACTAAACTAAACTAAACTAAACTAAACTAAACTAAACTAAAATAAAATAAAATAAAATAAAAAATAAATAAAATAAAATAAAATCCAAGGGCATCTCCCATACACTTGAATAGTAGGAGCATAATGAGACCATGGTATTTTTGCAGCCAATCTTAAGAATAAATCTATATTGTGTTCAGGATTTTGTGTTAGGCCAACCTTAACAATAATCATTATGTGTAGAAAATAGCAACCATTGTTGTTGAATTAAACTCTCTCTGGAGATTTAATTTTTTTAAATTAAGCTAATAAAATCTTAATGGAAACTTAACCCAGGAAATTAACATAACCAGAGAAGAATGGGTAGAAATAGAAAACAGTGTAATTGTTGAATTATACCTGGCTAAGGAACCCTAAACTGTCTAAAGTTGGTGGCTGTTTACTTGTATACACACACAAATTTGGATTTTTCAGCTATACCTTTAAGCAGATTGTTTACAACAAATTCTCAATGAAATGAAATTAGTGTTGTATTTTAAAAGTGTATATGTGTGTTTGCAAGAATTACATGGAAGAATTAGACTGACACAGAGTATTTGGTGGTTCTTGAAGTGAATATTGGCAAATTTAAGGACGTTTTATTAGACAATGAGGCAACAATTTTTTCTGGGAACATGGCTTCACAATAACAATGGAAGTCAGAAAATATTTCACATGCAAACATATTTGAACCTTTTCATGAATGTATTTAACACTTTGAAGTGATGATAACAAGTAGAAACCAGCATCTTATAAACTATGGCTTCATGTTACCACTTTATCTGAATTAGACATTAAAGGGGTTTTATATGTCTTCCTAAGAAATGACAAGGTTAATCTTGAACTAGGGCAGGCAGGCAGGCAGGCAGGAAATGCTAAAGTGGCTCTTTCTTTTGAAGGTGGTTATTCCTTACGAAGTCAGAAAAAGTCCTAAAATTCAGAAAAGTAAAGCAGTGATATCTTGACAGCTAAGGGAGATTTTTCTTTCTTTTTATGTGTGGCATGTTTGAGGTAAAACTGAATAAAATTCAAAGTTCTTTATACTTTCCACTCCATTTCTTCCCTCTAAAACGTCTTTATTTTCTAAAAGTGGAGAATTTTTAAAAAGCATTTCAATTGCCAAATATAATCATGGATTCAGTGCTACTAGAAAGATGTAACCTATCTATTGTTTGGCCATATTAGCTCTCAGGAATCATCCTGTTTTATAGAGTTACCCAGTGGGATAAGAGTAGATGCTTTTTATGTTTATTTATTTGATTTGTATTAAAAAAGCTAAAAGTTTGCTCTTGATTGTGTAATAAACAACTGTAGCAAACAGCAGTGCGTTTAATTCCTTTAGGATGCAATGTCATTATCTTATATGCTTTTAACAGATACTTATTCAGTGTCTACTGTGTGACAGGCACTCTTCTAGATGCTTGAGATAGATTGGTGAACAAATCAGACAAATAAATCACTGCCCTAGTGATTAAAAGAGTAGAACAATTTAAAATCATTTAGTCTACGGCCACGCCACCCTGAACACACCCGATCTCGTCTGATTTTGAAAGCTAAGCAGGGTCAGGCCTAGTTAGTACTTGGATGGGAGACCACCTAGAAATACCGGGTGCTGTAGGCATAAATAAATAAATAAATCGTTTAATGCTCACCCAGCTTTTAAAGACCTTCATTGAATGAGCTTTGAGAGCTCCCACACATTTTATCTGAAGTTTGAATAGGGAAAAATTGACAATTTGTTTGGAGTATGTGGCAATAAGCTAGAAGCTAATAATTAAAGTAAAAGTGTGATTTTTTGATTCACACTTTTATTTTTTATTTATCAGTGTTATAATTAGACCCCTTAAGTAACTGAAGAATGTTATGAGTTTAACTCGTGGATTTATTTTTTATGGTGGGCTTAATTTCGGGAAGGAGTGGTGGTGAAAAGACATAGTAGCCCTGGAAATTAATGTTAAAGAATGGCATTGTAAATATCTTCTGTCATTTGGAGAATTATAGAATACTTAATGTATTTAATATTCACTGTGGGAAATGAATGTACTGCTCAGCTATTTTTGCCTATATGAGTAGTACAAGAGCTGACTCAAAGGAGATGACATGATAGTTCCTGTCCTGACGTGAAATAAGATGATGAGTTGTGGTGGAAAAGTGATATGGTCATGCCCATATTTGCTCACATCTCTTGTTCGTTTCCTTTTATAGAGGAAAACCAAAGAGAGTCACATTTCTTATTTTTATGTTTCCTCTTTGTATTTTGTTGTCATGCCATTTTTTCTTTTTTTCTTCTTAAAATTGCATTATAATGATTTATAATACAATTGATTCAAGTTGTGTTTTGCAATAATAAAAGTATCCCTTAGAATGGTCATGGCAGATGCATTATTCCCTTTTTAGGGAATTGATTACATGTATGGGCAGAGACCTTCTGAGCCCCTTGAGTGTGAAAGACATGTTTCATAAATCTTTATATTTCCTGATACCATCTCTAGTACAATGCCTGTTACAGAGTATATGCTCTTTCACTGTTTGTCTAGTGAAAGAACATGTACCAGGAATTTTATTTTTGCTTTCCAAAGTACCAAATACTTCCTTATAAGCCTACATAATTTTTTAAAACTTATTTTTATGGAAAATTTGAAACAAATTAAAATAGCATGATGAACACTGCAGCTTCCTAAATTATCAATATTTGATGTTCTTGTTTTATCTTTTCTTTCTCCTTGTTTTTCATTTATTGTTTGGGTTTTGCTTTAAAATACCCCACATATTATTATTTTACCCATAAGTACTATACTGCACTTAGTTTTTAATATTTTAAAATAATAATAATTTCTGTATTTCCTGTAGAGTTTTACTTTCATATCCTTTCTGTTCTAGTTTATGTCAGAGAAGGAAACTCTTACTCTATCAGGAGAAAAATCTGATTGCTACATACAAACTGGGTGCTTTTAAGAAGTTTTTTGTAACAAATATATTGCTTCTTTTAATCTTTTTTTTTTT
>NW_011889676.1:0-485 GCF_000151845.1 Pteropus vampyrus
AGTCTCACTTCATCGGCTTAGCAGCAGGCCCAGCCCCGGGACGGGTGGCAGGGAGGTGAGGCTCAGCCGCAGGGCTCTGCCCCTCCTTGCTCTGCCCCCTGGCCCGGGGGCAGGAGCCCTGCTCAGTGCATCGGGACATAGACCTGGTGATTATTTTTGTTCTCTCTGGACCCTGACAGCCTTGAGGAGACTCACGCCAAAGCGCCAGACAGCGGGACCCAGACAGGGACTCTGTCTGCACAGCGGAGAGAGAAGCTGGGTGCGTGTGACCCGCCCAGGAGGTGTCCCCGCCCCCGCATTGACCATGAGCGGGGTCTCCCTGCCCCTGAGTCTCCCTCTCTGCTTGGGACACGGGTTAGAGCGATGGGGACCCGTCTATCCAGAAACGCAAAGGGCGTCCCACGTCCCCGAGGTGGGACAGAGGTGTCTCGACCACTCTCGATAGGAAGGTGGAGACAGAGAAAACCATTTGAGCAAGGAGGACG
>NW_011889676.1:784-1436 GCF_000151845.1 Pteropus vampyrus
CCGTGCCCATCACAGGGTCTTCACGCCCCATACCCCTTACTTGGATGAGCAGAAGCCCCCGATGCACACATGGCTGCTCAAAAGTGCTGAGGACACAGGCCCCGGTGGGGGTAGCCTTGGGGGCAGGCAGGCTTCTTGCCCTTGGGGTTCTGGGCAAGGGAGGGGTGCCTGCTGCGGGGGGCGGAGGCTGGGGGGAGACCTCAGATGCGAGAGCAGAAGCTTAGTTCTACATCCCTCCCTCACAGAGATTTTGGTTCTTTAGATGTGTCGTGTGGGTAACAGTCGACCCTGGAGAGTGTTCTGTGAGCTTAGCAAGTGGCACAAATACATTCGTCATAGAAAGACGTGTGCGTTCCCCACGGAGCTGCCCCTCAGACCCCTCACTCTCCAATTGGGTTCATCTACACTCATCGTCGCCCGCCCCACCCCCTCCACCTTGCCACCCGGAAACGCGGGGGTGACCTGGCTTGTCACGATCACTAAAAGTAAGTCAAACGATGCGTGAAAACAGAAACAAACGCCAGTCAAAACCAGGCTTGGGGTTTGCTGTGAAGCAAAACAGCTGGCAGAGGGGAGGGCCGGGGGGGTTGCCTCCCTGAAGGTGCCAAGGCCGCCTGCCGGGGACCCAGCCTGCCCTCCAGACCGAGCCCCG
>NW_011889676.1:6101-12937 GCF_000151845.1 Pteropus vampyrus
GGGACAGGTGTGCACTGGGCGAGACAGGTGTGCACGACAGCCACACACGCACGCCTGCCCGGCTTCAGCTACCCCTGCCAGAGAGACTTGTTGCCCTGAAAACAGCAGGGTCACGACCTCCAGGCCCCTGCTCACCTGGCCCGGTGGCAGGGGTCGCAAAGCCAGCCCTGCTGCTCTGGGCGGACGTGGCTGCAGCCTTTCCAGGCACTGCCTTTTGGGCGTCGCGAGGGGCCGGGAGGGCTGCAGGCAGTGGGCGCAGCGGGTCTCGTTCGGGGGCGGAGTCGGGGAGCCGCTCCGCCCCCCCGAGTCCTTCTCAGTCTCGCCCTCCAACCCTCTCAGGAGCATGGCCGAGACCGGAAATAGGTCGGACATGCCGCTTCCACAGCAGGCTTTCCGCGGGCGCGCGCGCACTCGGGGGACGGTCTCGCGCGCACTTGGGGACTGTCTCGCGTGCAGGAAACAGTGGCGCAAAGTAGGGCAGGGCACCCCCAGGCAGCCTGTGCCCCTGCAGCGCCAAGCCCAGCCCCCTCTCTCCTGAGGGGCCCCACGGGTCCACACAGCGGGGGCCTGGGTGGGCTGGAATCCACACGCACTGTCTTCATAGACACGAAATCGCGTTTAAACATTTCTGCGACTGTTTACGACTGTACGTTTTCCCAGGCTGCACGCTCGTGGCTTTCATTTATTGCCAAAGGGCCACAAGCCACGAAAGTTCGGAACCCCAGGCTGGGGCAGTCCCCACCGCTGCCCGCACAACCTCCCGCAGCTCGGCGTAGCGGAAGGGGGGCTGCAGGAGGCCCCGAAGCCCATGCGCTCTCCCCAGCTCCGAGCCCGAGCGCTGGGCGTTTCTGACGCGGACCTCAGAGCTCGGAGACCGGGCTCAGGTGCACGTAGCCGGGCGAGGGCGAGCGCGGGCCGGGGGTCATTAGTGTCCGGTGTCTAGTCTCCCTCAGGAAGGGAAGGGCAGGTGGCTCTGAGGAGCCCAGCAAGGACCGGGCAAGGTCCTGGGGGGGGGGGTGGCCTGTCCGGGGACAGGGTTTCCAGAACTGACCTGTTCCCAGGGCGATTGTTTAAGAGGACGGAGAAGGGAGAAAAATCCGAGTGTTTCACGGCTGGTCCCGGGTGACAGAGAAGGCAGAGAAAAGGCCCATTCAGACGGTGGGCGGGGTGGACGCTCTCCTCTGTGACACCCCGGCCAGCCACGTGCACTCTGCCACACCGGCCTGAGTTAGTGTCCCCAAGCCGAGGACAACACTAGGGAGGACGTCAGGCTGGCACGGGTCACCGTACCCTCTGTAGAGGGGGCACAGGGTCCCGGGGGCGAAGCCGGATGGCGTTTCCTTATCAAGCGGTCTCGGGTGTCTCCCAGCGGGGACCTGAGCCCCAGGTGCGTCGCCCCAGAGCATGGCTACAAAGGCCTGGCGGGGAGTGTCCAGAGCAGGAGGCGCTGGCACCCGGAGTCCCGGGGAACCACCATCCCCCTAGACCTTGAGTTTTCGGTAACACGGCTTCCTGGTGAACCCGCCAAATCGAACGACTGGGAAGCATACCCCCAGATAATGAATGCGTTCCTTCGTTCTAGTTCAGGGAGTGTCTGCCTAACGAAATGGTTTAGTTTAGATGAGGTCAGAGGAATCCATTCTTAGTGACACAAATCAGACCGGCCCCGGGTGCCACTGTCTTCTGAGGACTCCACACCTGTGGTTTCCGACGGGGACACCCCCGAGCCTTCGGACGATGGAGGAATTCTGGGATGCTTTGGGAGGCCGATGATGCTGGATTAAAGTGGCATCGACTGCACCTCACTGACCCCCCCGCCCCAAGGAGTCATCAGAATACTCACGAAGACGGTCACAAAAATAGTTCTCTCATCTCAGCTTTGAAAACCAGTAAAAATGGCCAGTGTTTCTAGGAATCTAGGGGGCACTCCTCCCCCTCCCTCCCCCGCCCATGGTCTAGATAAAGCTGCATCCACAAGGTCCAGTCCGCACCAGTGGGAGGGGCCGCTCTCCTGAGTTCCCACTCCTGCTCTGCTGCATCAGCCACCCCTCCATGGGGCGGGACCTGCCCCGCATCCTCTCTCCAGGCTGCCCCGTATCCATGCAGCACAGCGGGAAGGAAGGGGAGGACGGGGGAGGCACCCTGATCCCGGAATGTCAGGTCCTAAGGGAGAGCCCAGGAGAGGCTGCTCACCCATGCCAGGTGCAGAACGTGGGGGAAAGGAATATTGTACTCTGCTTCAGATTCTTTAAACCAGCGGTCCCCAACTTTTGTGGCACCAGGGACCTGTGCTCTTATGAGAATCTAAGGCCTGGTCATCTGAGGCGGAGCTGAGGCGGAGATGCCGGCCCTGGGGAGCGGCTGCAGATGCCGACGAAGCTTTGCTCGCCTGCCTGCTGCTCACCTCCTGCTGTGTGGCCTGGATCCTAACAGGCTCTGGACCAGGACCGATCCGTGGCCTGGAGATTGGGGACCCTTGCTTTAAAACATAAGTTTCCTTCTTCATGGATGGGAGCAGGAAGGGAGGCAAGAGGACCCCGCAGTGGTCCAGCAGGGTGACACCGCCTGATGCCGCCAGCTGCAGGTACAGCAGCCCGACCTGGGGCTTCCAGCGGGAGCGGGTGAGTGGGGCCAGCGCAACCCACGCGCCAACACCTGTCCCCCAGATGTCACTCTGCTACGGGAGCATCAGCCGGCAAGTAAACATGCACCCACAAGGTAAATCTCCCTCAGGAACAAACAGCCCCCGAATGTGATTCACCATCGGAAGCAGAAGAAGACTTGAAACCAGTCTGCCTGGGGTGCTGACTGGGGCATGAGACGGAGGAGCAGGAGATGACGGGAACCCCAGGCTGATGGCAGGACCATGCTCACTGAGCCGAAGAACTGGCCAAGATAAAGACGGTGAGGAATCGAAACCGACCGCGGGGAGGAACACGGAAAACGGGCAGACTTCCCACGTGGATGCTCAGGCCAGTGATTTGGAGGAGTGAGTTTCAAGGTGCGATCCGGGGGCCTCCGGAGAGTCCGTGAGGTCAGCGCCGTTCTCATGCTAACTCTAAGACGACACCTGCCTTTTTCACTTTGCAAAAGTGGGCGAGACCCCTGGGGCCTGAGCACGGACAGGGCAAAGGTCCGCCGTGCCCGTGGTCACTGTCCTGTACCGCAGAGCTCTGCGGCGTGTCCCTCATGAAAGAGTAAAACTGCTCGTGTTCTTAAACTTGACCCTTGTGCACCCGTCCCCTTAACTCTGCGAGGTGCCACAGCCGTCTTCATGAAAGGAGCCAGCAGCCGTGTGAGTTCCACCCTGAGCTAGAAAGTTTTCCCAGAAAATGTCGTTTTTACTGGGACGAACAACGGAGAGACAGAGTTGGGCGTTTGCCAGACATTGTCTCACGAATGAGGTCAAGTTCGCTCTCATGGCCTGGAGAGACAGGGCTGGAGGGACGGAGACCAGGAGAGATGAGGGCAGTGGAGGAGGGAGCCGTGGGGAGCGGAGACGAATGGGGTCGAAGTATCAGGGGGATGTCCCCCGGACAGGAGCCCACCCCACGTCCTCCGCCACGCGACCTCCTGGGCACCCTGGGGCACCGACCTCGAGGGCTGTGACTGGAGGGGGCAGAGCAGACTGGAGGGTTGACGCCACCTGCTCTCGGGGGTTAGTGTCCCCGGCCTGAGGGAAGTGCAGAGTTGACGGGAGGGGGAGGTGACAGGTGCAGAGGGACAGAGAGCTGAGGGAGGGGGAGGTGACGAGTGCAGAAGGACAGAGAGTTGAGGGAGGGGGAGGTGACGGGTGCAGAGGGACAGAGAGTTGAGGGAGGGGGAGGTGATGGGTGCAGAGAGACAGAGCTGAGGCGGAGGGAAGAGGTCAGAGGTCAGACCTCGTGCCCTCCTCTCCCTGTTCTTGGCATGGAGTCTGGCGGGAATCACGGTGGACTTGTGCGAGAGTGCTGGGGACAGCCCAGACACCAGGTGACACGCCCCTGTAGGCACGGCGGTGGCTGCAGTGCCAGGCCAGCAGCAGCCGGAAGAGGGCTGAGCCCGGCACAGGCTTCTGCTCTCCAGCACTTGCATTGGGGACGGGGTGAACCCCTACCCTGGACCAGCAGGACAGCAGGGGTCCTGAGAGGCCCGGGGGGCTGGCGGGGTCTGCAGGTTGGTATGAAGAGGCCACAGCATGCGGAGTAGGCAGCCGGGGTCAGGGACCTCAGAGCTGGGTGCCCACTGCGCCCAATGCCCACGAGTGGTGGCCCCATCCTGGAAGCCGACCTGAGCCTCCGCATCAGCAAGGGGCCAGGGGACAGTGTGTGGGGCCAAGACCCCACCAGCGCTGTCCCCTCCAGCACCCGCCGCTGACCCGGCCGGAAGCAGGGCGAGGGATGGAAGACGGGACGAGGAGACTGAGCCACGAGAGGACACCCGAGGGGGCCGCGCGCGGGGGTGGCAATGACACGCGGGAGCGTTCCTGCTGCTCAGGGGCGGGGCGCCGAGCGAGACGGGACTGGTGACGGACAGGTGGCCAGTGAGGGGCCTGTCCTCTGCGCGCGTGGCTGGCTGAGTGTTTCGGCCGTGCCTCAGAGGCGCTGCGCCCCGAGAACTCCCAGCCCCGTAGACGGAGGAGCCGCCCGGATCGGCTGGGATGGGAAGGGGCGGCTGGCGAGTGGGCGGCGCGCAGACGTGCACACGCACACACACGTACGTGCACGCACACGCACACATGCACACACACGTACGTGCACGCACACGCACACACGCACACATGCGCACACACACACATGCACACACACGCGCGCACACACACACGCACACATGCGCACACATGCACACACACACACATGCACACACGCACACACACGCACACACACGCACACACGCACACACGCGGCACAGCTGCCCGCCCGCCGGAGGCGGTGCGCCCTGCCAGTGCCCTGACCAGCCGGCCGGGCCTCACGCAGCACGGCGAGGCTGGCACACACGGGGCTCCCCGCAACGCATTGCCACAAGCTCAGTGGCTTTCCCCGACGCCCGTGCCTCGTCTTCCGGTCCCGGCCGTCAGAAGCCTGACCTGGTGGTCGCCGGCCAAAATCAAGGAGTTGGTGGGACTGTGGCCCTTCCTGGGGCTTGGGGGAGACTCTGATCCCGTTCTTTCCCAGCTTCTGGGGGCGCCTGCGTCCACTGGCCCTGGCCCCTGCCCCTTCTGCAGAGCCGCGTGGTGGGCTGAGTCCCCGCGGTGACGCTCTGGCTCTCGTGCGTTCCTGCCCCACCCTCCCCACCCCCCGCTCCTCGTGATGACACTGCGTCACCCGATAACCCAGGGTCTTCTCCCCAAGTCCGGGTCAGCGATAGGCAGCTTCGGCTGCACCTGCAGCCTTAATCCCCCTTGGCCATGTGCCCTAACATTCTCACAGGTTTGGGGGATCAGGACGTGGACGTCTCTGGGGGTGCGTTATGCCGCCGCAGTCCTGAGGGGCACGGGTGAGAGGGCCCCGAATATGGAACCCGCACCACGTGCCACTGCTGAGGAAACAGCTTGAGGACGAAGCCCAGGGGCCCGAGACACGAATCTCGAGTCCGACCCGAGGGGTGGACCAGAGCACGCGAGAACCATCGAGTCACAGAAGGAAGAGACAAAGTCATTCAAAGCGAAGTGACCCAAACCAATAGAACTGCCGCAGGCGGTCGCTGGAAGACTGTGATCAAAGAGCCGGTAGGTGGCTCTGAGGCCCTGACCCTCCGGGCAAGCAGCAGGGGTCACGGCGAGGGACGGTGACTCGCCGAAGTTCTGTGAGGCCCTCTGAGGATGACCAAATGCTGATGAGCACGGCGGAGGAGGTCCACGGCGACGTGCGCACTGCGGGCCACTGAGCGCCTCGCGGGACCCTCCTGCGTGGTCTCGGACCAGCTGGCTTCCTGTTCCGGCCTCTGCGTTTTCAGCCCTGGAGCTGTGTCTGCGGTGCCAAGTGTCCCGGCTTGGGGTGACTTCAAAGTCCTTGTTGTTGTTATTTTTGAGGCGAGCTGTGGTCCTCCCAGGTGCCTCACTGGGAGACCTCTCACACATGATCTCAGGAATTCTGGTCTGTTTGCAGAAATTGCGAATCCGTGTCACCGCCCGTTTGTCTTTCCGGGTTAGGCTCCCAGGACTAATATTTGATTTGTGGGCTGTGCCCCCTAAAACAGGGCGTTCTTTAGGTGCCAGGCAGTCCTCGCCCAGGGGCGCGAGTCACCAGCCCTGAGGTGTCATTCCTCTGGGATTCAGAAAACCCAGTAATTTCCCCCGAGAGGACCCCTCCCTCAGTCACGTGGGACGCAGTCACTGAGGGGACTTCAGACGAGCACAGGAGAGGCCGTGCACCAGTCAGCAAGGAATGCGGGCCCCAAAATGTCAGGGGGAGCCTTGTCCCTTCTCTGAGCCGTGCACGGGGCCATCAGTCCGGGCTCTGGGTGACCACAGAGGGAGGGACTCAGGAGCCTGGGGCTGTTGACGGGATGGCCCCTTGGAGAAGGTTAGAGTTGGTGCTCCTTTGTATTTACGTGGCATTCGAAATAGACACGTGATTATCTTTTCTGTAGTTGAAACCTTTTTAATGCCCAAGTAACGTGAATGAACATGGAACACGGAGAAGAGAAATAATACAAAGCAGCACATGGCAAGACCGTCCAGCCCACTCCCAGGTCCCTGGGCTCACAGCCGCCTCCAGGGAGAGATTCTGTCCGTCTGGGCTAAGTCAAGGGCCAAGTGGCCTCCCCCTTCCTTCTCCTAGATTCTAAATGGCCTGCGAGGGGGCCTGCCACTCAGGAGCTAGACCCTCTCCCCCCCGGGGAATTCCTCCCACAGA
>NW_011889676.1:17882-19722 GCF_000151845.1 Pteropus vampyrus
GGCTCCTGACCTGGGGTCTGAGCAGCTGAGTGAGGCGCCGGTGTCCCCAGAGGCCAGCGGGGTGAAAGTAGCTTCATGACAAATACCCAGGGGGTCGCATGGTGGCTCAAGGCTAGACGGAAAGTGGGGGGTGCCCAGAGAGGCAGCTGGGAGCGGGGTTCGCTGACCCAGGCCCCACTAACACTGGAGACGCTGGGCTGAGCCACGCTCGTCCTCCCAACGACTAGTCCGTGTGTCACAGACTCTGTCCGTTCCATGTTGGGACCCAGAGGCCCCCTCACCGCTCGTCCCCTGTCCCCTGGTCCTTCCCCTCCTGTCTCCTCTCCCGTGTGGTCTCCTCCAGCCCCACGGCTTTACATACTGGGGTCACCGTCACCATCTACGTCCGGTTCCCCAAACTCGTGGCGTCACCTTCCTCAACAACAGGGACGGCATAGGCGTGATCTACGTTAAGGGTCTTGAGACGAGAGGAGTCCTGCGTGATCTGGGTGATCCCGGCGCCATCACGAGGTCCGTACCAGGGGACAAGGGGTTGGGGAGTCGGAGAGAAAGGGGGCCGGCGGAAGGGGCCAGGAGCCAGGAACGTGGCTGCGTCTAGAAGCTGGGACAGGCGAGAGACAGGTTCTCCCTGGGGGACCCGGCCGACACCTTGCTTTCAGGACTTCCGACCGCCCGAGCGGGGCGAGGGGGTTGTGTCACCCGTTGGTAGCAATTACGGCAGCTCTGGGGCCAGGTACTAATACCACCTGCGTGGCGGAAACCCCCACAGCCACGTCCCTTCTGAGCGCCAGCCCAGGGTGTGGGGAGCCCACTTGTCCAAACCAACGTGTCCAAGTTGCTTCCTGCCCCTCCCCAGGAGAGGGGACAGGGAACCACGCCGTTACTCAGGCCCTGACCTTGGAGTCACCTTGACTCTTCCCATGCTCCCACCCCCACCCAAAAGCGCGGGCTCGGCCATCTGACCCCTTCTCAGTAGCCCGCAGCTCGCACAGTGGCCATTCCCCTGCTTGAAGGGACTCTGAGAAGCCCCTCGGCCTGCGCGGTCCACCGGGACCCACGCGACCTGCAGCCCCTTCCGACCCTGACCCCGTCCCTGCTCTGCCTGGGGCCCCCTCCGGCCTTCTCCGGCTACGGCCCTCCCCGCCTCCGGCCTCTGCTCAGACGCCTCCTTCTCAACAGGCCCGCAATCCACACAGACACCGAGAAGAGGCGACAAGGAGCTCAGCGGGAACTGGACCTCGGCGATCCGCGGACGAGCCTGGTCCGGGGAGGGGTGATGATGCCCGCGGGGCTCAGCTCAGGGACAGCGAGAGGGGTGCAGAGCGTGCCGGGGCGTCCGGGAGAGGAGGGTGCCGACACACCCGGAGGGGAAGGCGGAAGGTCGGCCTCATTCGGGGTGTTTCGGAGCGGAGCGAGGCCCCCCCGGGAGTACCTTTAGCTCTTCTAGTCGTGCAATGTTGTGGCCGAAGCATGACCCGGCTCAGCAGGCGAGGTCACCCCGGGAGCCAGACCAAGTTGCAACCACACCGTCCGGGGACACCGGGAAGTCGGGCTGGAAGGCGGGTCCCCTCCGCTTAACCAGCAGGGGACCGAAGGCGGAACGGTGGCCAGCGCCGGCCTCCACGGGATGTCCTCACCCGCACTTCCGGCCGCTTGGCCGCCCAGCGAGCCCCGAGGTGAGAGCCCCTCAGGCGCCCACTTACCTCAGCCTTTCCTCCTCCTTCCGTCTGAGCTCCAGGTCCCGCCGAACCACTTCCCAGACGTGCTGGGCCTCTTCGTCCGTGAGCCTGGAGAGATCCAGCTTCTTCCCCATCTCTGCGTCTCGTCACAGTCACACCTG
>NW_011889676.1:23277-29319 GCF_000151845.1 Pteropus vampyrus
AGCTGGAGAGAGACCGCGGACCTGGTTTTAGGAAATGAGCGTCCTGGACCCAGATGGCTGAATTTCAGTGGTGTGTCATCTTTAACCGTTAAAGATGTGAGTTCAGATTTCGGCCAAATGATAGGGAAGTCTTGGCTTGACCACATCTTGAGCTGGCCGCCCCCTGAGCCTTGGGACAATGGTGATGATGAGCAGCCACCCAGCCTGAGCAGATAAAACTGGAAAGCGGTCCAAGTTCCTTACTGAACAGTGGCAGGAATGCTGGCTGACTCAGAACCAAGGTGTCAGGTGCTCTTTCTGCTGGTAAAGGTGCCGCCCCTTCCTGAGGGGGGTGGGGAGGCGGGGGTGCCCGCTGTGGGCCCTCTGCGTTAACCCTTCGTGGCTGTTCTGCAAACGCTGCCCTCCCGCCGGCCTGTGCGGTCACGTCTGTGGGCCAGGCCTGCTGCCGGTGGGTAGGAACCAACCCCGGGCTGTTGTCAGCTGCAACCTGAGCACCTTTCCGTGGGAAGCCCCGCCCCCCGCAGGCGCACCAGACACACCTGCGGCGCAGGGAGACACAGACACTGTGAAGCGGTTCCCTGGTGCGCGCGCTGCGGCTTCCCCACCCGCGGCCCATTCTCTCTGCTCCCGCATGGCAGGGGCGAGG
Source organism: Pteropus vampyrus (assembly GCF_000151845.1). Classification (NCBI taxonomy): domain Eukaryota; kingdom Metazoa; phylum Chordata; class Mammalia; order Chiroptera; family Pteropodidae; genus Pteropus; species Pteropus vampyrus. Next base: position 23,924 of record NW_011889676.1, read on the forward strand.
CCTCAGTGCCAGTCTGCAGAGCAAGGTTGGGCCCAGGTGAGCTGGCTCTTTGTCCCAGTTCAGCCACCAGCTGGCCCTGTGCCCTGGGCAAGTTCCGTGGGTCTCGGCTTTCCCATCGGTACCACGGACAACGGCCAGGGTCTGTGGCCTCTCTGGCCCTCTCCAGTCCTGTATGACCTGAGGACGTTAAAATCGAAGGGGGGAGGTACAAGGTGGGGAGAGGGGGAGCTCCCCCTCCAGGAGTTGCTTCTGCCAAGAACAAGACAGCCACTCCCAGAGGGCTGACCAACCACAGGGGCTGGGGCTCACGTGAGCCGTCAGCACATTGCCATCCAAGGGCCCTGAAGTCACCTTTCTCATTAGCTTATTCTCCTCCCCAACCCCCCGACCAATCCTCCCACCAGACCCACTGAGCTGGCTGTAATTTTTCAGTCACTAATGCCTTAATCAGTACAACCACTGACTGCTCATGTGTGTGCCTGGCACTGTCTTCGCCCGTGTGCCAATGTCGCTGCTCAGCCCCCCATGGTCTGCAAGCACTGGCTCTCTCCCTGGACTTCGTAGCCGTGGGCACCCTAGCCCTTGCAGCTGGTGAGCCGCTGGAGGCCTCACTGCCCCCTTTAGCGTTTAAGATTTGGAAAAAAAAAAAAACACTTGAAAGAAAATATAAAACATAAAGGAAGTGGGTTTTTCACTGGTTAGGTCTGAGCCTATGGACCCTTTGGGGATGTTAAGGGAGTTTGGCTCAGCGGGAACTGGAGCCAGGGCCCACCCTAGGGCGCCCACTCCCAGGGTCCTTCCCACTTTTCTGCAAGGAGGTGGGTGGGCAAGGATGAGGCCTGGCAGCAAACATGATTCCAATGAACCCGGGGCTTCTGGAGGCCAGGGAAAGGCTGGGACACCTGCTCCCCTTCCACGACATCCTCCGGGCTCTGTCCCAAAGATTGGCACGTTAGCCTGGGAGAAGGTCTCTCCCCAAAGGGGCTCGCTCCCGTCTCCAGAGCTTCCAGCCAGAGTGAGAATCCTCTGTATCCGCAGGGCCGGCCCCTCGGCCGGCCGCAGACTCACAGCAGGGCGTGGAGGTCGCTGGGGGCGTTTTCACACCGGCGGAGCTGCACGCATCAGCGGGGACCCTCCCTGAGCCTGGGTCCCCTGTCCTGGGCTCCACCAGGGCCCTGCCGTTCCCCCTTTTCCTGGCACTCACCGTCTCCTTCCCGGGGCGTGGACGAGGCAGGGCGTCGGGTCAGGGAGCACGGGGGCCAGCAGGGCGCAGGGCGCACAGGAGGCGGCCAGGAGCGCGTCTGGCTGCAGCGGGCAGGCAGTGGGCGAGGTCTGGGTGCCGCCCGCCCCCGTCACGTGGGCTGCGGCTCGTCCCGCCCAGTTCTGCGAGCGCGGGCACCTCCGGGTGCCCGACCAGGAGGAGGGCGGGACGGGCACCCTCGGAAGCCGCGCGGGAGGCGCGGGTGCCGGCGAGGATCTGCGGCAGCACCGCGACACCCGCGCGCCTATTCGCACGCGCTGTCCCGTTAGTTCCCGTCCCAGCTCCGCAGGGAGAACGCTATTTCACTTGGGCTTTACAGAAGGGGAGACCGAGGCATGGAAAAGAGCCTTAGCCGAAGCCACCGACAGCGCGTGGGAACGCCAGCTGGGAGGCGGGGCGTTTGGCCCCGGGCTTCTTCGCGCAGGTCGCGCGCCCCTCACCGCCTTCCGTCCCGCTTGGCATCAAAAGCCCCAGAACTGGGAAGCCGACAGCCCAGGCCGCCCCGCGGCGGGAGGGCGCCAAGGCCCCGCTCCCAGGGGAAGTCCTGCGGGGCACAGAGCCAGAGCTCTCCTCGCGTCAAGATCCGTGCGCTCACAGGACGGGGCGCACGCGGGGCCGCGGCGCGGGGTCTGGGGGCCTCCTCCCGCTGTGCCGCCGCTCCCGGGCGCTTCAAACCCAGCGGGTCCCAGGCGCGGCCACCAGCCCCAAGCTCCCCGAGCGGCTGGACGGGCACAGTTCCCGTGGACTCCCCTCTTCCCTCTCCCCGAGGGATCTGGACACACGAAGGCGCACTCCCCCCTCCCTCTCACTTACCATTTAAAAAGATCAAACAAAAAATTCGTTCTTTCTCTATGAAACTTTGAAACTACTTCTACTTTGAAACTCGGTTTCCATATCTGCAGAATGTGGATAGGAATATAAATACGTAAGTAATCAATGCTTTTAGGTGAACAGATGTTATTATCCGTATTTTACAGAAGAGGAAGCTAACCCTGCCATCCTGGGCTCGCCTGGGCCTCTCCATTGCGCCTCTGGCCCGGCCCCTGTCCCCAGCTGCCTCTGGGTGGTACCCTCTGGCTCCCTACCCGTTTGCCCTGGCCCCTGTGACTGTCCTTCCTTGTTCACTTGCTTGGGTCTGGCTTTTTCTTTCTCAAGACTATGTGGTTCAATCCTGTATGGTACAGATGAGGAAACTGATGCCCAGAGAGGGGATGACATTTACCGAAGGTCACACAACGAGCTAGGAGCCATTTACACCTGCAGCACGGAGCTCTCACTCAGCCATCATGGACTCGCGGTCTTGTTGGTGAGTGGACACCAGAGGGCAGTAGAGAGCCCCTTCCCCCTGCTAGTCTTGCGGGTGGTTGTCTGGGACTCCACCTCCGTGGGGATCCAGGGGCAGAAGGAGGGGGAAGGATGGTGTGGGCCGTGCCAGCAGGAGCTCACTGTGGAAGGTGGGCCTTGGGGTTGGGGGGAGGCTTTAATTTCACAGCCTGGGAGCCCCCCAGCTGCAGAGAGAGCTAGAGCTGGGCCAGAGGGCCCCTCTGAGGGCTGGGCTTGGGCTGACCTTTCTTCTGCTCATAGGTAGGGGACCGCAGGGGAGAGGAGGTCTCTGGCCTACAGTGTCCGGAAGTACCAGCTTCCTCCGCGATGGCAGAGTCTAGGATTAGCGCTGAGAGGCCTGCGGTCCCCGTCCTGGGTCCTCTCACCAACAGGCAGGAGCTAAATCCATCCTTTACTCTCCCCTGCCCTCTGGGCCAGGCTGGCATCGGGCTGGCCGGGGCACCTGGATTTTTGAGATAAACATTGAGGAAGTTGACACATGAAAAATACTGCCCCAAATCCCGTGTCCAGTAAACTATCTGTGAATTACGAGGAAATATGTTTCATCAGACAAAATGAATTTTTTAAAAAAATTTATGCATCTTGAAAATTGAGAGAAATCTCATTTTTGGAAGCATTCTCCCTAAACGCGTCAGCTGGATGGGGAAACGTCAGGGTTTGCAAGTGAGGCCTGTGCCTTTGACGGGGTGTCGCCTGACCCTGCTTCCCACCAGTCCTTCAGGGTGCAGGGTCCTGCCAATGTCCGCCCCGCTCCGGAGGACACACCGTGACCCCTGAGGGAGCCTTCCGAGGGAGCCCCACTTCTCGCGGGGGTCAGAACCACTGGACAGCTCCATCTGCGGTCTCCGACCTTCCGATGGGTCCCGCTCCCCGCCCCGGTCTGGCCGCTCCACCGTCCTCCGCTCAGAAAGCATTTTCTGGCTGTCTCTCTCCTGTGCACTGAGCTCGGGCAGCGTGGGGACTGTTATGTCACTCGATGTCCCTGTGCCGGGCACACAGGAGGCCGTCGATAACTACTGGTTGGAGAACTATTGTTCAGTAATCATAGTTACATGTTTTGATGATACCTTTGAATTTAACTTTGACCGATGAACATTTTCCAGATGGAGCTGTGTCCCCACCACCCAGGGGCCCTCCTGAGGGAGAAGGGTCCCCGGGCAGAGCCTGGAGGACGGGGGGCCTCCGCCACCTCTGGGGCCGGCATCCCTCGCTCGTGTTCCCTAGTCATCGGCCCTTACTTTGTTTTGAGACATGGCCCCAGCTCAGCTCAGCCTCTTCCCTTCCCTGAGTGGGTCTGAGGTCACCCTCTGTGCAAAGCTCAGCGGTCTTTGTCCTCCTGTCCCTACCCCACATGTTCAAGTGCTCAGAAGTTTCCCAGACCCACCTGGTTTCGGTGGCTGCTGCAGAGAGCGCTCCTGGCCAGAGGCCAGCCCAGACGAGGGAAAGTCCCCTAGGAATAAGCCCTTGTCTCTACAGCCACCTGTCAGGCCGGGGGGCGCGGGACCGTCCGCTCTCCTGGGCGCAGGCCACAGAGCAGGTGTCTTCCCTGAGTTAGCCTGACCAGCAGCGTTCCCCCTCAGGGATTCGGGGACCGAGCAGAAACGGTTCACACAGAAGGGACATCCTTCAGGGAACAGAGTGTCATGCTCCACTCTCCGGAAACGCACTCCTGGGCATCTCAGTTCTGTGGTTACGGACGTGAGGGGCATGGCGGGCACTGCGGCCACAGCATGCTGAATGAGCCTTGTCGTGCAGGCCAGGAAGCTGAGACACTTGGCCCCGTCACACAGTTAGAGAGGTGACAGCAGACTCAAACCCACGTCTCAGCGTCTCAATGTCCAGATTTTCCCCACGCCCAGTGGGAGTGACCAGCTCCGCTGGTGCCACATGACCAGAGGCAGGAAAGCTGCCAAGAGCAGACCTTGAGACTCAGAGCCGGAGCCCCTCTCGTGGGGGCCTGCGGGGAACGTGGTAGGGAGCAGCCCGGAGCCCACGTCAGGTGGTGGTCACGCCTGTTAAATCTGGCATCACGGCAGTATTTCCACCTTCGCTTCCATAATTCACAGACTGACCTAATTTTGGTTTTAACGGCGCAAGCTGCGATTATAGTTCACATGGAACTCCTGTAGAAGCATTCCAGAATGTTTGCACTGTTGCTAATGGCCTCCCCGTGGTGAAGTCTGTCACAAGATCAGTCACTGCTGCCCTCAGCCACCCAGGTCAGTCTGATGCCAGTACGGGCCCTGGAGGTCAGTGCCAGCTGGAAACCAACGCAGAGCTGAGAGCGGCGGTTCCAACAGCACCTCGCCCGGCCGCCCCCACCCCATGGCCCGGTCCCAAAGCCCATCACTGCCAAGAAATGTACCCACAGCCCCACCCTTAGCCCACGGAGCCTGGCCTCACCCTTCTCCTACCCTCGCACTCACCCTAATCTCCATGTTAACCATCCCGTTCCCACACCCTCGCCACCACCCGAACCCCAAACCCAGTTAAAATTTCCAGCCCCATCTCCCACAGTGTTCTGACCCCACAGAGCATGCTTGTTTCCTGGAGCACAAGCTGTGCCTTCAACTCAGGGCGGAAACTTTATGCCAAACGAAAACCAGAGGCTCGACCGTGACTCTGTCCCTGGGAGGCCCAGAGGACACCTCCCTCGCCGGGTGGTGAGGAGCCCACTGGTGAGGGGAGCGGGCAGCTCGGTCTGGCTGTGCCCTGTGGCTGGTGTTGACAGCAGGACGTCGTGACAGGAAACCACTCTCCCTCGTGTCCAGGGGGATGCCGGGATTCTGAA
>NW_011889676.1:29369-30862 GCF_000151845.1 Pteropus vampyrus
AAGAAATGTACCCACAGCCCCACCCTTAGCCCACGGAGCCTGGCCTCACCCTTCTCCTACCCTCGCACTCACCCTAATCTCCATGTTAACCATCCCGTTCCCACACCCTCGCCACCACCCGAACCCCAAACCCAGTTAAAATTTCCAGCCCCATCTCCCACAGTGTTCTGACCCCACAGAGCATGCTTGTTTCCTGGAGCACAAGCTGTGCCTTCAACTCAGGGCGGAAACTTTATGCCAAACGAAAACCAGAGGCTCGACCGTGACTCTGTCCCTGGGAGGCCCAGAGGACACCTCCCTCGCCGGGTGGTGAGGAGCCCACTGGTGAGGGGAGCGGGCAGCTCGGTCTGGCTGTGCCCTGTGGCTGGTGTTGACAGCAGGACGTCGTGACAGGAAACCACTCTCCCTCGTGTCCAGGGGGATGCCGGGATTCTGAATAGCGGAGCTTGGACGGAGAGGCTCAGCTATCAGAGGCAAGGCGGGCGAAATCGTCATACTGGCAGAAAATGCAGGAAAGCGCCCAGGGTCCCTTGGCCTCGGGTAGCTCTGGGCTGGCTCACAGACCGTGGTCCTCCTCGGAGCTCGGAAGAGGGACAGCCAACCAGGACGCCACTCGATTGGCTGAGGCAGAAGAATTCGGGCACTGGTGTGCAGAGAGGCTGAGATCAGGGGTAGCAATAAAAAGTCACGACCCTGCCACCTGTTCCCAGATCTAAACCAGTTCTCAGACCCTGAGTCTGTGGACTACAGGGGAAGCCAGGTCCCTCTGAGAATGGACCTTACGATGTCCTACGATGCACACCATCAACAGTCTGCATCCCTTCCCTCGAGGGGCCTGTGGCTGTTTGCCAGAGGGACTGCATCCTGGGGAAAGGGGACACTCAAACTCTGCAGGGTGACAGGATACGGATTCCGAACTGGCCCTCCTCAAGGAGCCAGCTTGCCACCGGCAGCACAGGGATCCGAAGCAGCTAGCTCTCACCCGGGAAGGAGAGCAGGGCACCTTGCCTCTGTCACCCCAGGGCTGTTCTCACTCATTTCTGTCACAATATAATCCTCGGAATCTTGAGCATGTCGTGCAACATATGGACGATATTTTCCTAATGAGACTTGCCGGACCGGAAGTGGCAGGAACACAGGCTGCCCAGGTAAGACATTCGTGCATCAGAAGCCGGGAAGCGAGTCCTACAAAGATTCAGGGGTACACACCTTGGACACGGTTTGCAGGCGTCTAATGATCTAGCGAACGCTGGCGTATACCCCAAGGTAAAGGCACGTCATTCGCTTCGCAGTCCCTGTTACGGTGACGGAGCCATGGCACTCAGTGAGACTCTGGATGTTGGAGGCAGCCTATGCATCACTTGGGAATTCTGCTCCAACCCATCTAGCGAGTGGTTCGGAGGTTCTGACAGGCTTGGGCGGGGCTCAGAGCATGGGAGAATTCTGCAGCAGGTTCCCACGTCAGTGCGAGCCTCTCTGGTTGGTCAGGGATC
>NW_011889676.1:31712-39186 GCF_000151845.1 Pteropus vampyrus
ATCTGATCTGAGCAGCAGCGACAGTGGGGACGCCCCAGGCCATCCCAGCCCCTCTACGACCCGTCCCAGAGATGTCTCATCTGCCCGAGGCAGCAGCGAAGCCGTGTGTCTCCCCACCCTCCGCCCAGTGGCATAAGGAGACCCAGGCCCAGTGGCTTCTGAGCCGCCCCCATACGTTCACCCAGTGATGGCAGGTGGCCGAGGGAAGTGCCTTTGCCCCTGCAGACGCCACCGAGTCATGGGAGAAAAACAAACACCCAGGTATTTAGGCCACTGTCAGCGGGGTTTTCTGAGCCGGTGGAGGAGTGCGTTCCTGATTTCGTGAGAGGAACGAGGGGAGGGCGCTAGCGACGGCCACCTAGTGTTCTAAAGGCTTCGTCACATTTACTCCTCACAGCTACCCGACGAGCGAGGTGCCAGCGCTGTCCCCACTTCCGAGAGGAGCAAATGGAGGTGCGGCGCTTGCCCGAGACGCACAGTCAGGGGTGGAGCGGGGCGGATGTGCCTCGCCTGCCGGGCGTCTGGCTCCAGAAACGAGCGTCCGCGGTCCATAGTCTCACTGTCGTTGCTATAGTTACACAGACGGTTTTTGTGTGTTTGCATGAAAACCCTCGGGACAGTGTTCGTCCCATTGAAACTTCGTCCCTTCCCGACCCGGACATCGCCCGGACTGGCGCACCGCCTCCGGACTAACGCCAGGGTCCGCTGGACTTTACGCCCCGGACGTCGTCCTGGGAAGGGGCAGGTGGGCCCCGGGGGCGAAGCCTTGGCCCGTTTCCCGCCGCGACTCCTCCGCGCCGACAGGGGGCGCCAGAGGCGGCGGCCGGCGGACCTGCCTGCGCGGCGAGGTCAGCGCGCAGAGGGCGCGCGAGCCCTGGGCGTCGGCGTCGGCGTCCGTGCAGCGAGCGGGGTCTCCGCGTCCCCGGAACGGGGTCTCATTTCACCTCCCGCCCCCCAGATCTGCCCTCCGCCTCCCGCTGGGCCTGGCCCCGGCCTCAAAGGCTTTCCGTTTGCGGCCGGAGAGCCGAACTCACACGCATAATTAAAGGCAGGGGTGCGGTTTCTGCTGGCCGGGGAGCCCCCCACAAGCATGCAGGCGTCCCGCCCCCGCGTCTGTCCCCTGGGGTGGGGCTGGTGGCGGGGCCCGCACCCTAGGAGGGGCCGGCCACTGCCGAAGGACCGGGAATTCCCTCCGTCAGCTCTCCAGCCCTCCTTCCCGGGACCCCAGGGGACCTGCGACACCCGCCTGCGACGCTTGTACCCTCCTTGGAGGGCGGAGCCCCCAGCCCCTGCGCTGGGAGGCTCCTCAAAACACCACGGGTGGAAACGGAGGCCTTTGACCCAGAACTCGGCATGTATCAGGTGACCCGCTCTTATTCCCTCGAGACCCCGTGATTCAACATGAAGCAAGACCGCCAGAAAGCAGCTTTGGACGTCCAGCACCGGGTCCCCCAGAACCGTTTTTATGCACAGGAGTTACTCGAATGATTTTTTTTTTTTCAGTTTGTTAATACCAGATTTAAGAAAAGGTCTCATCTCTTGGTGCCCCTGCCTGCTGGTCTCTTGGTGGCTCAAGTGTCTCTGTGCCGAGTCCCTGGGGAAGTCACTTCCCAGTAGCCATTCCTGTGGGACTTCCCAGAGAGCCACCCAGCACAGTATGTCACTTGACTTTCTGCCCAGCAGGAGTCCAGCTACGGGAGCCCTTGACCTTCGCAGGGTGGGGAGCAGGAGCGCTGGGGTTTCCCTCCACCCCCTAGCACGGGGTCAAGATGCTGGCTGGTGGCTCGTTGCAGCCCCAGGACCAGGAGGAGGCAGAGGCCTCCAGGGACCCGCCTACGCCACCTGGGACTCCTGCGCCAGATCGGGAGGACCGCTGGCTCCCTGCTCCCCGCTCTCCGGCCAGAGCCGCCCCCGGAGGGGAGGGGAGGACGCAGGCGTCGTTTCCAGCTCTCGGAGGCTGGGGATGGGACCCGGTCTGCCGTTTCCCAGAAAACGATGGAAAACCGCTGTCTCAGTTGGCGCTGAGTCGCATCACGGGTTGTGTGGTTCTGGCGTGGGGCCGGCTCTGAGCTGTGGGAACACGTCCTGGGCTCCCGGCGAGTGGGTGAGGCCCCGTAGGGGACTGGGGAGGCTCTCCTTGTTTGTTCTCACCCAGCAGCTGCCTCCTGAGGGGGTCCCCGAGCTGCTCGGGGACCTCTGCCCCATGCCCGGGGTTTGCTCCATCCAGCCTGTCCTGTGCCCCGGCCCACCTCAGGGCTCCCAGCAGAGAACAAGGCCCCCTCTCTTACCCTGGCCTCACGGGTGCCCAGGCCCTGCACCCCACGGGCATCTGGGCCAGCCAGGGCCTGGGCAGGAAACAGCCAGACCAGGTGCCCGGGGACCCTTGACAGTGTGGTCAGATTTAAGAGGAGCAGCAGGGCAGGGTGACTTGCTCCAGAAACCACTGCCCCTAAGCCCTAAGGGGTCCCCAGGGCCCTGCAAGTGGGGAGGAGGGGCTGCCTTGGCCCTCTGGCAAAGCCCAGTCTGTGCGCCCTGGGCCCAGGTGACAGTCACCTGCTCCCGCTGTGTGCCGAGTGACAACCACACGATGCTATCGGCGGCTCCCACCGTGCGGCCTGTGCTGAGCATCACCTTCAGGGTCTCAGTCCCCGGCACTCCTGCGGGGCAGGCTCTGCGGGTCGCGTCCGCGTGCGTGGCTGAGGGGACAGGCTCAGGGAGGTTGGATTTCGCTTATGTGACTTTCCAGAGGTCGCTGGACAGGGCAGGCGGGGCTGGGCTTCCCACTCAGGTCTGTGTGGGAGCTGAGCTTGGCCTCTGTGCCTCCCCGCTGCCCGCGGCCACTGGTGATGGTAGAGCCAGGCCTTCGGGTGGGAGACACCCTGGGCTCCTCGGCACATGTCCCTTCCCATAGAGACCCTCCCTCCGGCTCCCGCCACGGACCTGGCGCAGGCCTCAGCTCCTGGTCCTGGCACACGCCCTGCGTTCATCCTCTCCCTGCAGCCCAGTGCCTTAGCTCTCTGCCCAGTGGGCTTCTGACTGCACATCTCTTGGCTGTTAGCTTCCATGGGTCCTCCCGGGCCCCCGTGACCCCCAACTCGATGGCCTGGCTCTCCCGCTCGGTGAGCTGAGCCCACCCCGCCTCCTCAGGGCAGAACAGCCTCTGCTTCCCTCATGCTCCCTCTGAGTGTGGCAGACTGCCACCCTGGGGGCTCGCATTGAGTGCGGCCGTCACAGTTTTGACCCTGAGGTCTGTGCCTACTGGTGGTTCCTCCCGGCACCGAGGAAAGAACCATCACCCCAAAGGGCAGATGCCGCGGGTGCCCGGTGACCCTGCTGGCCTCTGTCTGTACCTCTGTCTGCTTCACCAGGCTCTTGGGAGAGCTTCCTGCTGAGCCAGCCTGTGGCTCTGGTCCTTTTGTGACAGGCCCCCCCAGGCCAGCCTGGCCCTGACTCCAGGTGCAGCTAGCCCTGTCCCCTGCCCTCTGATGCCCTCTACTGGCCACAGGGGTTACTGCGGCTGACCCTGTCAGCAGTGGATCCAGGGGAACACCCCCCCACCCTAGGATTATGGCACCCAGAAGAGCAGCCACCCGCAGACCTGTATCTGCTAAGGGCTCCAGCCACCGGCCTTTCTAGAGATTTCCATCATTGTCTCAGCTGCACTGAGTCAAGGAGACTTGTCACTAGTATGACCTCTCTCCCTCCGCTCCTGCCCCCTCCTCCCTTCCCCGCCCGCATGCTCCCGCTCGTCCTTTCTGTTTGCTGCTGTTAGTCTGCTCACACTGCAGACGCAGACGGGGTGGCTTAAGCGACCAGATGCACTTTCTGAGCTTCGGAGGCCAGAAGTGCAAGATCAAGGTCCCCACCGCTGTAGTTTCTGGGGAGGACTTTCTTCCCGCCTTGCAGGCGGCCGCCTTCCCGCTGTGCCCTCGTGGGGCTTTTCCTCAGCGCATCTGCTGGAGACCGATCTGTGGTCTCCCGCCCTCCTCCTAGCGACGCCAGTGCATTCGGTCAGGGCCCCAGCCTGATGGCCTCATTAACCCTCGTATGTCTCCTTCTAAGCTCTGTCTCCAGATACGGTCCCTCTGGGGGTTTGGGTTCAATGTGAAATTTGGGGGACACATTCAGTCCCAAGCAGTACTCATTTTTATACGAGTGAAACATAGCATTCAAATAATTGCTCCCTCCCCAACCCTCCGAGTAAAAACGCTGGTGCCGTTGGCTGAGATGGGCACTTTCGCCACGTGAGGGTGACTCGCCAGGGGGTGGCTGTGAAGGCGATGTGGTGCCTGCACATAATGTAGGCCAAGGGCAGCCGGCCCAGCGTTGGCTCTGGGCCCCCGGCTTGGTTAGTGTCCCCCGGAAGCAGACCCTGAGCAGGTAATTGGTTTTGGGAAGCACCTGTGCGGGATAGGGGGTTTAGCCAGGAAATTCAGGTGAAAAAGTGTGTTATCAAGCCAGTCACCACCGTGGGCATCTGGAGCCCCTCTTGCTGGGAGGCTGGGAGGTGAGAGTGAGCATGGCTTGGAGGTGTCCCAGCCTCAGATGAGGAAGCTGGGTCCCCCCTCCCCGACCCCTCCTCTGCGCCCCAGCTCCCTGTCTGTCCTTGAGGACACTCCTACTGGCAGGGAAGATGCCTCAGGCACAGAGTCTTGGGTTATCAGTGAGTAGCCCCCACGCAGGGATAAATAAGGCGCTCACATGTCTCGTGTGTCCTGTGTCCCCCCAGCCAGGGCCTCTACTGTGTGCCAATCTCCAGGCCCCTGTGACTAGAGCCCGTCCCCCAGCCCCACCCACCTGTGGGAGGTGGGAACCCTGCTGAGCCTTTCCCATCTCCCACCCCCACCGCCCAAGGATTGGGCCTGCTCCTTCTCGGGGTGTGGCTGGGCTCAGGACCATCTGTGCTACTCCTTGTCTTTTGACTTGTGTCCCAGCTCTGATCTTTGAAGATCAAATGATGCCGCGAGACCCCATCCGGCTTGCTTCCTCTTCACACGAGCTGCTGGAGCCGAGAGCCCCAGAACGGTCTGAGCTCACACTGCCACTCCCATCACAGCTCCAGCCACCGGCACCCTCCTGCGAGAGGATCCCGAGCACCATCTGGGCCTCCACCGCATGTGAGGGATGCTAAATAGAAATCTAGGTCACATTCTTTTGTTTTCTTCAGCTACGTAGCTACAGCGATCAAGGCCACGTGGTACTGGCCGAGGGCTAGACACGTAGCTCAGCGGAACGAAACGGGGAAACCGGAAATAGATCCACACGAAAACGCCCACCTAGTATTTGATGCAGGTGCAAAGGCGGCCCAGGGAGAGAGGGAGAGGCTTTTCGGCAGCCGGACGTCGCTGGACGAAGAACGAAGCGCGACCCCAACCTCACACGCTATACGAAAACCAACTCGAAGCGGATCGCAGGCTTACATGTAAAATGTGAAACCACTCAACATTTAGAAAAAAAAAAACTCAAAAAACAGGAGAAAATACTTTGGACCATACGGAGTTCGTCGCTTGATTTGACACCAAAATCACTGTAAAAGGAAAAAAACATACACCGGACTGCGTGAAAACCAAAAACTCTCACTCTGTGAAAGATTCTGTTAAGAGGATTGAAAGAAAAGTCACGAGCTGGGGGAACATATTTGCAACGCACACATCCAACGAAGGATCGGTGTCTAGAATACATAAAAACTCAACAGTAAAAACAAAACAAAACTAAAATTCAAACAGCCAATTAGGAGATGTGTAACAGACATTTTATCAAAAGAGGAACCGCAGAGGTTAAAAGGAAAGGTACTCGACGTCCCCGTTAGTCGTCAGGCAAATGCAAATGCAGTTATAGCGAGCGATCACCATCCAAACCAAAAAACAGTGATAACACCCAGTGCTGGCGAGGATGAGGGCACCAGGTCATGTACACTCGCTGGTAAGCGTGACGCAAGATAGTTCAGCCGCTCGGGAAAAGTGTACGGCAGTTTCCCGCAAAACTTAACACGCCCTTGTCACACGGCCTTGCAATTGCACTCCTGGGCATTTATACCAGAAATTTGAAAACTTATGTTTGCCAAAACCTGTATACACACATCCATAGAAGCTTTACTTGTGTTAGGTTTGAGCTGGAAACAGCTCCGTGCCCTTCAGTGGGTGAAAGGTAAACAGACTACGGTTCATCTATATCTCGCAAGACTTCTCAGCAACAGAAAGGAGCAGACTGGTGCATGTGACAGCCTGGAGGGCTCTCAGTGGAGTTATTCTGCACGAAAAAAACACTCGCCAAAGGTCACAAACTACGTGAATCCATTTACATGGCATTTTGGAAATGGCAAATCTACAGAGGGGGCGAACGGATCAGCGGTTGCCAGGGGTTGGGACCAAGAGAGAGAGGGACGTGGCTGTGGCCACAAGCATCCTTGTGATGGAGCTAGTCTACATGTCCACTGGAGTGGCAGTCACATGACCCTACACATGTGATAAAACCGTGTGGAGTTAACCACACGCACAAACACTCACGAGTGCGCATGAAACTGATAAAGTCTGGGTAAGGTCAGCGGACTGTATCAGGGTCAGCGTCTCAGCTGTGACACGGTCTGGTAGTTACGTGAGATGTCACCATTGACGGAAACTAGGTCGAAGGGTGGTTAGGGTCTCTCCGTAAAATTTTTTTCCAACTACACGAGAATCTGCAATGACCTCAAAGCAAAAAGCTCGAAGGATGAGTGGGTTACAAGAAAGACAAAAACTCAGATGTACACAGATGTTCATCGCGTGACCGCCCACAGCTGGAAACGGGGCAGATGTCTGTCAGCACGTGGATGGGTGAACAAAGCGTGCTGTTTGTACGATGGAATGTTAACTACTCAGGAAGAAGGGACGAACCGGGGATACACAGAGCAACTCGAGGGGCTCTCGGGACAGGGTGCTGAGTGAAGGGAGCCAGATGCCAAGGAGCTTATGTGAAATTCCAGAGAGGACCAATCCCGTTTGGTCCAAGGGAGCGGTCGTCTGGAGGCCGGGGCGGGGTTCGACTAAGAGGGGGCACGAGGGGCCCTTTCTGGGAGACGTCTTTGTTTAGGTGGCGGTGACGTGGTTGTAAGGATTTGCTGAAACTCATCCAAGTGTGTCCTTAATATACATAGGCGGATGCAGTTGTCAGAACTGATAGAAACGTACATTTCCATCGAGTGCGTTTCGCTGGATGCAAATTATGCCTGATTCAAAAGAACGGATTTTCCTAAATCAGCTTTTGGCTCAGTGGCTAGAGCCGGTTACCGATGGCGGCTCTGGGGCACACTCTCCCACGTTCCAGTTGACAGCTGGATGGGGTTTAGCTCGTAAAAGATTTCTCTGCGTGTTGCAGCTGCTTTAACTCATCCCAGCTGGGCCCTAATTGTCCCCTGTGACTCATGCGATTAGTCACCCACTTAGAAGCCCGTGGAGAGGAGGCCCTGGCACCAGAACCCCGCGCGCCGGTCCCCTTG
>NW_011889676.1:40441-49281 GCF_000151845.1 Pteropus vampyrus
CCTCACGTCACATCTGGCCTCGATCCCGCGTCTCGTCCCTGGAAACAGCTGCACCTAGGAGCCTGGCTCCGTTCGCACCCCCACTGATGACGAACGCCCCGCGCCCGTCCCTCGAAGGCCCTGCTCCCGAAGCCGCTTCGTCCCCCGAGCTCCTCCGTGACTCGCCATATCCTGCTGTCACCTCTATGGACCTGAAACTTTAAAACGGATTCTTTTAAAGTCAAGGCCTATTTTCTATGTTTCCTAGGTAGTGACCCCTCTAGAACCAGGAGTTTGGTGCGCGCAGCAGGTCTTCCCCTGGCACGGAGTAAGACGCGCCTGCCTCGCGCCCCGGCGGTGTCCCACACCCCGGTGGCACGCAGTCCTCATCCCAGGCAACGCTGACACGGATTTCACTTGGCCAAGGCAGGTCGCCCCGAGGACTGAGCCTGCCTCATTGCCCGCGTAGTGCCGTGGGAAGACTCGGCTCGGGCGCCAAACGCGGGCTGGGAAGCGCGGTCCCGGAGCGCGGCGCAGTGAGGGTCGGGGGCTGTCTGCAGCTGTGGACGTGGTTTCTTTTGGACACAGGGGCCTCGCCAGACTTTGCTTCCCTCGCTCTGGCTTCTCGTACTCACCTGCTTCTCCTCGTCTTGCTGCATAAAGGCTCCCTGTCCTAGCTAATTGGCAAAACCACACGGTCCCTTAGCAGAGTATACGTTTTTGTAAATACCCCCTAGAGATGTGTTTCATCTCTATGGAAAACGTCATTGTTTTCCTAAGTGACGGATGTGTTTATGCTGGGAGTCTGAGTGGGCTCACGGCCTGGCCGGCTGGTGCCAGATGTGCTCTGTGTCCCAGAAGCCCCGGGCCCTCCCTGAGCCACAAGACTCGTGGTGAGACAGGGTCTGGGCGTCCTGCGGCTCTGGCACCACACACGTGCACCTCTGCAGACGGGCCACAGGGTTCTGCTCCTTGAAGCCATGGGTGGCGTGGGAGGCGGGGTGCGGGGGAGGGGAGGGGGCCCACTGGACCACGGCTTGGCCTTCCTGGCCGCTGTGAGTCAAGCCTGAGCTTAGCAGCCCCCGTCACCCAGGCGGCCCGGGTTTCAGCTGAGTGCTCTCTGCACGGGTATCTCTGTTTCTGTGTCCAATGGTTGGACAGCTGGGGGCTTGTATTTTCCAGGAGATACTTCTTCGCCTGTGGCTCTTAACACGCCTGGCCATGGAGGAAGGAAAATTAACCATTTCAAGAACTGGTAACATGACAATGACATTCGTTGAATGGCTTTACGGGCTCTGCCAGCCAATGGGCTGGAGCGGGGATGGCAAAGCGAGGCACCGATTCTACCAGTGACCAGCGTGACGAAGCGATCAGGACGCCGGTGTCCCCGTGCTGGCCGCGGCGGAGGGAGCAGGCGGCAGAGCACCGCTGGGTGCGTTCTGGGTCGGCAGGGGCGGGTGCGTAATTCAGTGCTCGTCTGGCGTGCGCTTGCCCTGGCTGCATTGGCCCCGGTTTGTTAGCGTGTGAGAGGGGCGCCTCGCTTTGGTGTGAGAGGGGCACCTCGCTTTGGTGTGAGAGGGGCACCTCGCTTTCGCTTTCTTCAGAGCAGACGCTGAGGGGGGGCAGGAGTCTGAGGTCAGGTGGTTTATCAAAGCCGGGGAGACAGAGACGGGGTGTGTGAGGGCGCAGGTTACCGCTGGGGCCGCGTGGCGTGTCCCCCGCGCTGTCCCCTGCGGGGGGCGAGGAGTCAGGCTGTCCATTCTGCAGCTCCAGCCCGTCCTCAACGGAGGGCCACGCACTGGCTGCTGGAGCCCCGGCTCCTTCGTCCGCCCTCATGGGGAAGCTCCTGCTCTGGGCTGGAGGGGCAGGCGGTGGGAAGAAGCGGGGGCGAGGCCCGGGCGTGGGGGGGCAGGGTGCCCAGCGTACTTCAGAAGAGCCGGTCTGGAGCGCAGGGATCCACAGGACCTGGGGCCACGGCCTTGCTTCGCTGAGTCGCACTGGACGAGCCACCCAGCCTCTCCAGTGGCTGTCCTTCCGCTCAGTTACCTTGAGCGGCTGCTACAAGAACCGAATAAGGTCACGTCCATGAAAATGCTCTGTAGGTTGCCGTGAAAGGCCGTGGGGAGGTCACTTTTGGCCACCTGCCCGCTCCCTGGTGGTCGGGTCCTCTGGGGAGCTCTGGGAAACTGCTAATGATGACCCCACTTTCCACGCCCCGCAGCTGGGCCGATGGAGTGGCCCATCCCCTGGCCGCAGTGCTGTCCCGGCCACCTTCGAGGCCACAGTTCCTTGTGGGGGGAGGAAGGGTGCGCGGTGTCGCTCACTGTGTGGCAACCTGCCCGGCACACAGAAGGTGCTCACTGAGCAGGGCCCCCCATCTCTGTGCGGGGCTGACTTTTCTGAGTGACCGTAAGACGAGGCAGTTCGAAGGACACGGCAGTGGGGGCGGTGAGACCTCCAGAGGGACCCCAGCAGGACAGGCTGCCGCGACGTGGGCTGCGCCCGCCGCAGGAAGGGGTGGGCGGTGCGCAGTACACTCACTAAGCCTTTGAGTTTCGCTCTTGTTGACTTGCACGGGTCCGTTGGGAAGAGGAGTCGGCCTCAGCAGCTGCGGGAGGGGCTCCGTGTCACAGGTGAGGAGGGGGCCGCTCCACGGGCAGATGCTTCAGGAGGCTCCGTGGGCTCCCGCCATCGCTGTGAGCCCTGAGGTCTGCCGCGCTGGGCTCCCGACGCCCCTCTCCAGAGCCCACGTCATCAGGTGCTCAGAGAACTCCTCCAGCGCCTGGACGTGGGCCTCGCCCCCCCGCAGACCTGGGGCGCCCCGACCTGTAACCGTGCAGACCCTGATGGGCCCCGCCCACCCAGGTCGGGTCATGCTTCCCCCCCACTAGGATACCTGCTCGACGCGGCGTGTTTAGCGGAGGCGGGTGGACTATACGTGGGGTAAGAAAGGCCCAGTGTATTTCGATCTGGGCTGTAAAACAATAGACTTTATGCACTGGGGACATGGACGGTCACCGTCACTTCACAGCGTGAGGACTCCTCCTGGGCCTGCTCTGGGAAGGTCCCTGATCCTGTCCTTGTCCTGGCTA
The DNA here is from genome assembly GCF_000151845.1 of Pteropus vampyrus. Classification (NCBI taxonomy): domain Eukaryota; kingdom Metazoa; phylum Chordata; class Mammalia; order Chiroptera; family Pteropodidae; genus Pteropus; species Pteropus vampyrus. The sequence goes on from NW_011889676.1 coordinate 43,513, forward strand.
GTTGCCCCCCCACCTGGCAGCCAGGGAGACCCCGCTGGATAGGGTCGGACCCTGCCCACTCAGAGAATGGCCAGGCCTTCAGAGCACCCCCCCCCACCTGGTCCCTTTCTGGACCCCACCTTCTGGAACTTTCCGTGTCATTACGGCAGTCAGCGCCCCCCGGATGCCTCGCCGTCCTCGCGTTGTCTGGAGCGGAGCCTGCCCGAGGGCCGGCGTTCTGGCCTGGTTTCCACCCCCGCCCCGACCCCCTGGGCTCACGGACCAGCGCCGGCCCGGAGAAGGTCCTCGGCGCACGATGCACGTGTGAGGAGCAGGCAGTGAGCCCGGGAGCCGAGCGCGTGACGCCGCATGGCCAGCCTTGGCTGGAGGCTGAGAGGGGGCAGGGGTGCGGGCCCCGCTGGGGGCTCTGAGGGCACCGGCCGCCCTAACAGGACACCCGGCCACCCTCTCCGAGCACGAGCGCGGCCAGCCCCAGCCCCGTACCTCGCGGGATGTCCCAGCACCCCAGGACCAAACGAGAAGCCCTCGGGGTTCCCGAAAAGACTTTTTAAAAAATCTCCGATGAAAACGCCAACCAAGGGGATCTCGATGCAGACAGTTGGGAAGCTGCGGGGAGCGGTCCAGGGTTCCACGGGAGCCGCCTGCTTGTGGGGCCTTCCTCTAGGATTTCGCGTAGCTGAGGTCCGCACAGGAGCTGGGACCAGCATGCCGGGGGTGGGGGGCCCCCTGGGGTGGGGAGGGCAGGGAGGAGGGGATGGAGGGGGAGGGCAGGAGAGACGGGGGCTTCGGGAGGGCCCTCTCCCGCAGGTCAGGGCCTTGACCCCGCCCTGTTCTTCAGCCCTGGGCCCTGAGGCCCCCATAGGCCAGACCTGCCCGCGCCCTGTCGTGGTGGGGAGGGAGATGATATAAATCCAACCTCTCATTCCAAAATGGGCCTCAGACATACTTACTCCATTTTTTTTTAGGTACGAAGATAAATCTCCCATCTCGGCATTCTGAAGGCGAGCTGACTTTAGTCCCCTTGTCTCTGGGTGCCCGGGGACAAGGCCACAGCACTGCAAGGCCTTCCGGACGCGGGGTGGGGCCTGGCTGCCTCTCCTTCCTCCTGCCCCAGCTGGGCCTGGCCTCCCTGTCACCGTTCCGGCAAGGCCTGGGGGGCCCGGAGTGCTGCCGTGCTCAGCCCCCCATCAGTCCAAGCCACCCCGACGCTGTGCAGGTCCCTCGGCCTTCGAGGGGATATAGTTGCTGTGATTTGTGTCCAGCCTCCACCTGTAATCCTGTTATGGGGAAATGGGGGGTCACTGGGAATCAACGAAGCCATGATCTGGGCCCTGAGCACCCTGTTTTCTCAAGCAGCCCCCCAAGGACAGGCCTGAAATGGCCCCTCAGCACCCCAGAGAACCCCTGTCTTAGGAATCCTTCCTGGAACAGAGTGAGTGTCCTGAGTGCTTCGTCTAGCCCCTTTCTGAAAAGAAGACACCCTGAGAGTCACAGCCACGTGGCTCCTGTCCCCTGGGGTACAGATGTCTGCCTGGCCAGGAGCAGCAGGGGTCCCTCCGCTGCGGTCGGGGCCCGGCCTGCCCTGTGCAGGTGGCCTGGCGCCTTGAAACCCCTCAGTCAGCTTTGTCACCTGCCCGGGCAGGTGGCCAGGGGCCAGCGAGGTTCAGACACGCCGGGAAACCTTGACAGCTGGCGGCTCTGGGCGGGGGGAGTCACCGCTTGGGGAGCAGGGGTGCAGGGGAGATGGGCACCCTCCTCGTGCTGTGACTTCAGGAGCTCCTCGAGGTCGGGGGGCAGAGACCCTCCCTATTTTGTTCTCCCCTATGGCCACGCACACTGTTAATGGCTGCACCCCCAGCTCCAAAGCAAGAGCGGAGGGGAGGGCAGAGGCGTGGCTGAGAGACAAGCCCCTCGGGACAACCGGTGTGGCCGAGTCTGTGTCCGGCCTGTCTCCCACGGGCCTCGGTCAGGAAGCTGGAGTCGTCCGACTTGGGGGAAACGTGGTTATTTGGTAGCTGTAGCAGGGGGTGGCTCGGGGTTGGCTCAGAGGCGGCACGTCATTGTCACACAATGTCGACCGATCACCTGGGGCTGCTGCCACGTCCTCAGCCCCCGCTGTGGAGGGAGTGTGGCAGACTCCAGGGAACATCCGGAAGGCAGCCCTAAGCCCGGGAGGAGGAGCAGAGAGGGACAAGGGGCCAGCGGCGGCAGCTCGCAGCCCAGGGCGTCAGGCCCGTCTATGAGCACTGCGAGTGACCAGCGGTTCACTGCCCAGCGTGTCCTGTCCTCTGGGATCAGCAACACGGACTCGCCCCATGGCGTCTGCATGTCAAGGACGCGATGTCCCCTCTGGAGGAATTCCCTTATTGAATGAGGTGTCATGAAAAGGTCCCCAAGTTTTGTTAGCGTAAGTAGCACATGCATCTAGGGTGTTTTTTTTTTTTCTTGAGTTGAAAAAATAACAAAGCCTATTTGCAAAACCCGTAATGTAGACTGCCTTCAAATGAAGCCCTCCCAGAGGCTGTTTCTGATTACAGTGGTTTCAAGTTTTTCTAATTATTCTGCGTTAAATATTTATCTTCGCATTTTGCCCTCGTGTAGAGAGCCATCTGTTTACCTAACATTATAGAGAAAAGCAGCTTTATGCGTGGGCTGAGGCTCCTTGACACCCAGGCAGTTAGTTGCTAGCGAGCTTTCATCTCCATGAATTCTACACCCTTAGCCAAAACTTCGGCTGCTGGCTTGATAGCTAATCTCTTTTTCCCCTCCCTGATTAAGGAATGTTTTTCCTTGGAAAGCCTAGCAGAGGTGTAAAAATAATACCACGTGTCGTTTGCTATCACAAACCTTCTGCTGAAAAGAATAAACTTCCACGTGTTCCCAGCACTGTGGATCGGGGCGGCTGCTCTCGTCATGAATGCATAGGCGGCTTAGTTTTTTTAAATACGAATGGATGATTTTTCTGTGATATCGACCAAGAACAAATCTGAATGTTTATTATTCTGATTTGATGAGTTAAACATTTATGTTTTCGAAATCCCTGCTTCAGAATCGTGTGTCCGGCTGAGATCTCCGTCCATGCATTCCTGCATTCCACGAGTCCGAGTGCCCACTAGGAGTCCGAGTGCCCACTAGGTGTCTGGCCCGTGTGAGGGACCAGGGGTTGGCACAACAGCTCAAGTCCCCGCGCTCGCGGAGTCGACGGTCCGGTGGCGGAGCCGGCCAGCCCCAGCCGGAGAACAAGGAGGTGGCACCAGGGAGGTAACTTCTGAGGGTGATGAGTGCGGAAGGGGGCGGCTGGCAGATGGGGAGGCGGCTCCTTCCTGCGGGCCTCTGGCCACTAACGTTGCACTTCCTGCCGGCTGCTGGGGTCTGGCGCAGGCCGTGCCTGTGAGCTGTGGGACCCCCTCCGACGGCCCGCAGCGTTCTCGGGACTGCGCTGGGCTCTGAGGCTCTCCCTTCCCCTCCCCATCCAGGGTGCCAGCCGTCCCCCTGCTCCCTCCCGGGGTCCCGCACGGGTGTCCCCAGTGACTTTCCAGCATGTCGCATCGATTCTTGGCCTGAAATTCTTGAAAAGATCGAACCAATAGAGCTTGTGAGAATAAGATACGAATATTTAAAAAGTGGCTCGAGGCAGGGACATCACAACGACCCTTGGATGGAGAACCACTGACCTCCATCCGTTTCCAAAGTTCGCTCACGGAGGTTGCTCGACGCTGATCCACGTTGGGTCACCCACCGTCCTGCACAGCGTTGCTCCGAGCCAGCTGCCTCTGCAACATGTTAACAACCGAGCCCAGAGGAACATCTGCGGAAGTCTTCGCGGGAGGTTCGGGACTGGGTGTTGCTTAATATGTGGAAAAATCGTGGTGGTTCCTTCTCCGGAGACCGCCGTGCCCACGGCGGTCAGCCTGTCAGCGCTGCTGAGGGCCTGGCGAGGACAGGTGCTGGGCGGTGCCCCCAGGATCTGCCTGTCCTGCCTCCTGTGCTCTTCCCAGATGTGAGCTACCTGATGTGCAGGATCAGGGGTCACCAGGCCCCGCGGCAGCCGGCGTGAGGGTGGTACCCAGGGCGAACCCCAGCCCGCTCCATACCCGTGGCGCTGCCTGCTCCCGGGCTGAGAAAGCCTCCCCACTGCGGGGCCCACAGCCACTCACACGGATGGGGCCGAGGATGCCGGGGCGGCTGGGACGTGATGGTCTGGGAACCAGCCAGACCAGCTTTTACGAGTCACGCTCTCCCTGGACGCGGTCATTACGGCTCTGATGGCGCCACTCAGATGCTCACTTAAGCCGCGTTTCGTGTGATGGAATGAACTGAATGCTGTATAATTATGCGCAAATTTGAGGATTTAGAAAAGTCTCAGGATGACGCCAGCATAAACAGTCCAGTGCACTTAACTGTTCATGTGTGCGAATCTAATCTCTGTCTGGACTGGCCTGACCATGGGCCCATGACGGGAGGGACGTGTGGGCTGGGGGCAGATGGGGACAGAGCCAGGGGTTGGCGTTCCAGGCCCCTTGGTCTGTCCTCACAGGTCCTGCCTCCCCATGGGTGTTGAGGCCTCCAACACTGTCCATTGTGTCCTCCTCCTGTGGCACAGTCCTCCCCTGTGGACACCAGTTACTTTTGACCTCCCTGGTCGCCCCTGGCTGGAGACCTGGTCGAATGGTCTGCCATCTCTGGCGTCCCTGAGGGGCCCCAGCCAAGCTGCCTTTCTGGGACAAGTGGGCTGACGCCAGCTTTGGCGCCTACGCACTGTGCTCGTTAATGAATGCATGGCCGGCCGGTGAGCCGGGGCGGTCACTGGGGTCGTCCCGAGGAAGGAGGGAGCAGCCCCAAGGGGCCCGCATAGAGGGCACGATGGCGGGAGCCAGACCAAGCGACTTTTTAGGGCGTTTTCTGGGCGTCGGGGCCCCTGTGAGCAATTCTGAGGCCCAGCACGGGACGTTGGGGCTGCTTCTGGGAACGTTCCGGCAGCCGGAGCCTTTCTCCGCGTGTGGAGCGGGGTGCACGAGGCGCCCCATCCCGCTCCAGCCGGAAGGCAGATGACTGACCGCGAGGAGAAGCCCAGAGCGTGGGGTTCCGGGGTCTCCCGTCGGCTGACGGTCACTGTCACGCGCCTCGATCTGCCGCTCCGCCCTTCAGTCCGGGATGGTTTTTCCTATTATTTCGTCATTTCTCTCCGCCATTCGAGACTTTTGGGACCGACCGATGCTTCCCGGACGCAGCTTTGCTCCTTCCTTGTGAATTCCTTCTATTTTTGTTCTGCTTTGTTTTCTCTCGCTTTTTTTTTCTTTTTTTTTGCATTCTCGTCCTCATATTTTTAACTGTCAAGTGGTCATTATTATTCTATTTAAAAAATTAAAAACAAAGTAGGATCCTCGTCTCAGGACTGCAGTGTCTTATTCCTCTGAGGTCTCAGTTTTCTCTGCAGGTTTTTTCCGTCCTCGCTTCAGCTCGGACCCTTTTCTTCCTACGTTTGTCGCTTTCCTTGGTCTTCCCGGGCTTTTGTTTCAGGCACATATTTGAATTTGGAAGCTTCCTGTGTTCGGGGGACCGTGGGCCCCACTGGAGGGCGGCCTGGAGGCGTGTTTGTTGGGGACCCCCGTTGTCAGCCCGCACAGCTGACCTTCGCACCCCCCAAATGAGCTCAGGCCCTCAGTGGGCGAGGGGCCATGAGACCCTTTCTAAAGGGCATCTCCCTCCCTCCCTCCCTCTCTGTCTCTCTCTCTGTCTCTCTCTCTCTGTCTCCCTCTCTCTCTCTCT